>NC_067117.1:43639528-43802028 GCF_021347895.1 Acanthochromis polyacanthus
TTTTGTCATTTTCAGTAACTCATCAGGTGTGAGTTGATCAATATAATGATCAAGCCATTTTTTACCACATACAGTTCTGGTGCAGGCCGTGTCAACTACTGCAGATCCCAAAGACTCCACCATGAACACCTCAGTGTCAGACAATATTTCTTTTGACAACAAAGTAATATTGCATTCTTCAAGCTCTGTGCTCTCATCTATTGTCATTTTAGCATGTTAATTCTTGTGGGGACAATCCTTCGCCCAATGATACAAGCTCTGACAAATGGCACATCTTGTTCTTCTGCCATGTCTGTCGAGTGGATTTGTACCTGGAGCAGCTGCTTGGTGTTGCAGTCTTGACCTCCTGTCTCCTCTGCCGGCAAACTTTGTATAGTAAGCAGCTTCACTTGTATTTCCGCTCACCTGCATTGCATCAGCGCCGCCCCGCGGCGTACTGTCGCCAAAGATCCTCTTTAGGGCGGACTTCATGTCATCAACAGTAAGGGTCGGACAAGCAGTAAGGGCCAACTGTTTCTCTTTCATGGTAAGTCCTGCAGTGTCTAGCAACTTAAATGCTAACACTGCGTCGGGAAGCTCCATTCGAAACTGCCGGATCCTGTTGTACCTTCGGTCAAACTCAATAATGTAATCCGCCATTGAAACGTGATCGTTCTTACTTATTCAGTCAAACTCCGTGTACGCTTCGTATTGACGGTCCTTTTCTTCTTTTAAAAACACAGAGTCCAACTTTTTCATAAGTGTAGTCATTCCATCATCTTTGTTCAAATCCGCTGCGGCTATTTCCAGTGCACTTTCCCTCGCTTTTCCTGTTCGCGATAAGGCAACCGCCAGTGCCTGCTTCTTCTTGTCCAAGTCCGTTATAAATGTCCAGATGTCAACTTCATTCTTCCAGCTTTCGTAAGATTTTTTTATCATCAAACTCTGGCGGAACTTTATAATTACCAGCGGCCATCCTCTGCAACCAATGTTGGCTCAGAATAATCACGACGACGACGACTGAAAGTTACACACGACTTTACTCACACACAGGCAACACACAACTCCAACATGCGCAGTAGGGTACATAACACTCACAATAAACATGCGCAGTAGGGTACATAGCATGTAGTACATGGTCATTGTAGCTTACTCTAGCTTTACTGTGGCATCCTGAGTCTGTCTGCTGGAGCTGCACCAGCAGGAGCTCAGGTAAGAGTTCACTGTTCAACCAGGGCAGAGAATGTGAAGGAGAAGAGACTTGGAATCTGCTGGTAAAATGTCAGTGTTTGTGTTTACCATGTCGTTCCACCTGCTGTCCCTCCCGCTGTCCCTCCCGCTGTCCCTCCCGCTGTCCCTCCCGCTGCCCCTCCCGCTGCCCCTCCCGCTGTCCCTCCCGCTGTCCCTCCCGCTGTCCCTCCCGCTGCCTCTCCCGCTGCCCCTCCCGCTGTCCCTCCCGCTGTCCCTCCCGCTGTCCCTCCCGCTGTCCCTCCCGCTGTCTCTCCCGCTGTCTCTCCCGCTGTCCCTCCCGCTGTCCCTCCCGCTGTCTCTCCCGCTGTCCCTCCCGCTGTCCCTCCCGCTGTCCCTCCCGCTGTCTCTCCCGCTGTCTCTCCCGCTGTCCCTCCCGCTGTCCCTCCCGCTGTCTCTCCCGCTGTCTCTCCCGCTGTCTCTCCCGCTGTCCCTCCCGCTGCCCCTCCCGCTGTCCCTCCCGCTGTCCCTCCCGCTGTCCCTCCCGCTGTCCCTCCCGCTGTCCCTCCCGCTGTCTCTCCCGCTGTCTCTCCCGCTGTCTCTCCCGCTGTCCCTCCCGCTGTCTCTCCCGCTGTCTCTCCTCTGCAGGAGTCTGGTCTGAAGGTGAATCACCCAGCATCCTTTGCGGTGTCTCTGAATGGAGCGCAGGGTAAGATGGACGCCCAAGTCCACAGCCCCTCTGGATCTGTGCAGAAGTGTGTCGTCTCAGAGCTGGAAAGAGGTGTGTGTGTGTGTGTGTGTCTGAAAATGAAATGTCAGCGTACGTTCCTGAACTCCTACTCTGTGTGTGTGTGTGTGTGTGTGTGTGTTAACAAAGCTCTCTGCTGTCATCCAGACAAATACGCTGTCCGCTTTATACCCCGGGAGAACGGCATTCACACCATCGATGTCAAGTTCAACGGCTCTCACATCCCAGGAAGTCCTTTCCAGGTCCGAGTTGGAGAACCAGGACAGACTGGAGAGCCCAGCCTGGTGACGGCGTATGGATCAGGACTGGAGAGAGGCACGACAGGTGGGTTACCTGAAACTGATGACATGTGACCCCAGAAAATAAGAAAATTACACAAAATAAACCACAACCCTTTTTGTCAACCCACTCATTAATTCTTCAGTTTTTAGGATTGTGTAGCTCAGAACCCCGTGCAGGTTTTCTTCATGTTTACTGCACTATAAAGTCCCGCAGTGGAAATCATCCAAGCTAAAGTACTATTTATCTGCAAAATAAATAAATAAAGTTGCATCTCTCTGATTCCTGATCTGATTGAACTTTTGTCAGTTTGGTTTGGGGAACAGCCACTGTAAAACAAGAACGGTGTGCTTTCACCCCTGCAGGTACCCAGTCAGAGTTCATCATTAACAACACCAAGGCGGGCCCTGGGACCTTAGCCGTGACCATCGAGGGTCCGTCCAACGTGAAGATGGACTGCCAGGAGGTTCCAGAGGGCTTCAAGGTGCTGTACACCCCCATGGCACCTGGAAACTACCTGATCAGCATCAAATATGGAGGACCTAACCACATCACTGACAGCCCCTTCAAGGCCAAAGTCACAGGTACGCTGCTGAACGTCACTGTCCTCCTGAAAGCTCAGCCTGCAGACCGGCTGTTCAGAGGAGTGCTGAAAGTAGCACTACAATGAAGGCAGCTGCATCTGCTTGAGTTTTGTAGAGACAAACATTTATCTAAAGACTTTTTCAGGGTAAGATCAAGCAGTGGACTGAGTTTAATTCTTCGGTAAGCCGTCGTGTGGATGCATCATTCTGCCTACTTTACAGTCAGGTTTAGTCAAATATGACTCCCCCTGATGTTTTCCTCCTCCTCTCTCAGGTCCTCGCCTTGTAAACGTGACAAACGCCAGCCAGACGTCGACCCTGACGGTGGATCCGGCGGTTCGGGCATCCAGCAGCAGCTTCGCTCAGAGTGCCATGCCCAGACCGACCGAGTCTGACGCCAGTAAGGTGCAGAGCCGAGGAACCGGACTCAGCAAGGCCTTCGTGGGTCAGAGGAGCAGCTTCTCTGTCGACTGCAGCAAAGCTGGTGAGGAAGGCTGGCCGATGAACAACCCGCTGCTGATCACTGGGATCAATGACATGGTTCTGGTCCAGGGAAAACACACTGCCAGCTGAGGGAGACACTCTGCAGAGGTTACAGAAAGAACCTGCTCATCATTCCAGCCTGCAGAGGCTGAAGGACAGGATCCAGCTGCAGCTGTTTGCTTCTTATTCTGCTGCTCTGGTTCAGTCTGTGGTGCTGTAGAGGAACCCAGCAGCTGTTACTGAGACAGACAGGATGACTGCAGCTGTGTCAGGTTCCTTCTTTAACGGTTGGAACTCTGACTGGCTGAGTGTTGTGTTCCTGAACTCCTAAATAAACCAATGAGAACTTCTGTCACAGAAACACTGCAGGTTGAAACAGCTGGATGCAGCACCACAGATTAAACCATCGTAGTTTCACCTTCACAGCAGCTGGAGACTGCCAGAAATCCTCCCTTTAAATGAACAATGAGCCGTAAATGCACACACCTTCTGTCCTTTCTGCAGAGTGGCTCCTTAAGCCAGCAGAATGTTCTGACTGGACCGGACCAACACCAGCTGTTCATATGGATCAGAAGGAACAGAAAACATGCTGCAAGTTGATACAAATCAAAACGAGTCACCTTGACTCTGTCCAGAAGCTGTTTGAAGTGTTTCTGCAGGACCGAAGCATTTCTGCAAACAATAGAACTATTTACACTGCGCAGACTCAAAGGTTGGTTGCAAAAACATGGAAACTTGTGGAAAAAAGACAAGTTACTGATTCGGTTAGAAAATGGACTTGATTATTAGAAAACATTCAGAAATCAAATTCTGATTGATTAGGCTCAAAGATTGACAGAAGGATGGAGTTCAGTTGTAAAGGTAAAACGTGAAAAATGCACACTAAAAATAGTATTAAGAATAATTAAGAATGTAGTGGAGCTTTACTCTGAACTCTCCTCTCATTTAAACATTCACATGAAACATGCTGTTTCTTCAGCTTTAAATCCAGACTTCCTGGCTGGAACTGTGACTTCCTGCAGCCAGCAGTCATGTGGCAAAGACCCACTTTGTTCTGGTTTGAACTGGGCTGAACTGCAGGCAGTGTGTCCACAAACCAGACAGAGTTTACTGTGGAAACAGTGAACATGTGAGTGGTGAGTTATCTGTAGAGCCACCGTTTCCCTCCAGTATTGGTAACAGCTTTTGTGAAATAAAGCAGACCAGCTTCCATTTCTAGGTTTTCTGCTTCCTGTGTGACGCTGCACACAAACATGCTGAGCTCTCTGTCCTGGTCATGGCGGTTCTGTTTCATAGAGATGCAGAACTTCACATTACAGTGAAATGGAACAGGAGCAAAAGCACAGAAACTGCTTGGAGTTCAGAGGTTTGAGGTGATTTAATCACAGTTAATATCTGACCGTTTGTGATGTTCTGTCTTTAGCAGCAGCGTCAGAAGCTTGTTGGACATGGTGACTACTGTGAGCCTTTGCTATAAAATGATGTCAATCCCAGAGACTGGAAATGTGTCCTAACGGCAGGGTCCCCCCACATCCAGCTACTGCTTTACTTGCTGTCTTTCTGTCCTCTACCCAGGTAAGAACATGCTCCTGGTGGGTGTGTACGGCCCTCAGGTTCCCTGTGAGGAGGTTCTGGTCAAACATTTGGGCAACCTGCAGTACAACGTCAGCTACGTGCTGAAGGAGCGGGGCAACTACATGCTGGTGGTCAAATGGGGCGATGACCACATCCCAGGCTCCCCCTTCCACGTCGCTGTTCCTTGATGCTGTCACTCCTCCTGCTCCGTTCCACATCCCAGTTAAAGTGGACACTTCAGTGGACACTGTCCAATGAACAAGCTGCTCAACTCTGTAAAAATCTGATGTTTTAAGGATTTTCTGCCTTCCTCAACTGATTTGCATGTTGTAATGTTTCTCAAACTGCCCTTAATAGAGGGACTCAAGTGTCAAATTCTAAAAGCATTGAAGGGTAGCATAAAGACCACATCAGTGAATGTAAACCTGCTACTTTTCTGTGTTAAACTGTGGAAGACATACAGATGGAGACAGAGGTTTAACCTATTAATTACTGCTACCATGGAATTTTAAACTTCACAGTTGATGTTTTTCATACCTAATTGGTGGATTAGAGATGCTGTTTTTACACATTCCAGAATGTGAAACTGGATTGAGAAAAGGTTTGGACTGAAATGAGTGAGGTCAGACCTTTCACATGTAACTGGAATTCTATGATACAGCGCTTTCCTTCAGTAGAACAGTGCCAGGAATAAAGCAGAGAGTTCTGTGAGGTGTCTTCATGTCTGATTGTGTATGAGGGAGCCAGATGAGCCGCTGCCATAGGGAACCAGCAGTAAAGAGCAGACCTATGCAGCAAAGCGCTGTGAACGGAAAAGTGACTAAACATCTCAGTTAGAAGAACTGGAGTTCTGTCAGTGTGACGCTCTGTTTACACGAACAGGAAGTGTCAAACTGTATGAAACTACTGATGCTTGTTGTTGAACTGGAGCTACCAGAATCCCACTACTTCCTGCTGCCATAATGAAGCGACGGCGGGTAAAGCTGCCTTCACACTACTGTCTCCTGCACTGTTCAACAGACTACTCAATGATGTGCTGGACTTTTGGGTTCACTGCTGTTCTCTGCTGTCTTTTCCTCTGTTTTCACATAAACAGATCTGACTTTGTTCTAGTCTGCCTGGACAGAAGATGCTGATGAACCAGATTTGATGTGATGATAAAGAGTGTGATGATCCATGAGTGATGCACACATCACTGCATAAAGCGTTAAAAAACACTCAGAATCAGATAGGAACTGGAATATGAGGTCAGACTTTGAGTTTGTGTGTGAATCTTGAAGGAATGGTGTCTTACCTGTTGGTTTTCTCCTAATCACTGCTACTTTTGATACTTTTGGGTTTTTGTATGGGGTGAGAAACGCTTCATTTTGTACTGGGCAGTGGGCTGTGCTACATGAAACAAAACCCTGAGATGATGTACATTTGATAATTAAAATCAGCTGGAATTCAGACACTGAGTTCAGTCTTTAATTTGCTTTGATGTTTTATCTCCCAGCTACATTCAGACACCGAGTTTGGAAGCACAGATCCGGATACTGTGAAAACCTGAAACCAATCCAGGTTCTTCCACCACTCACCCATCTCTGATGTGATGGAACCTTCTGTCATAAACTTTAAATATTTGAATTGGTATCTGTGAAGTTTTAGATCAATTCATCAAGTGCTTTCTGAGATCTAAAAACAAGAAGCTAAACTGAAATTTGAGGCTGTTTGAAGAACAAGATTTCTGGAAATCTTAAAGACCAAAGCATGAAAGTTTCACTCTGTTTCTCTTCGTGTCATGGATTCTGAATCAGATTGTCTCTGATTATGGGTGAGCAAATATTTAAAGAGAGTCATGAAAAATCATGAGAAAACTAAAAACTGTGTATAATTAGATGTGAACTACATGTATAACCATAAACGGTTTCAGATAAACTCGGACAAAGACAGAGATCAATGAGATTCAGAATGGGTACAAATATAAATAATGAACACGTATACAAACTTTAATCTAGATTTAATTCAGTTTTTTTCAGTTTTATTTATGTAGCGCCAATCACAGGTCAGATTGTCTCAAGACGCTTTAGAGAACCAATATGGAACCCAGATCCGCCCTAAGGAGACAGTGGAAAGTAAAACGTTGAGCAGAACCAGACTCTGTGGGGGAACATCTGCTGCTGATGGATACATGCATGATCAGAGTAACACAGATGATACGTACAAAGTAGAAGCTAACAGGCAAACTGATTCATAGTTTACTGTTATGATGTACAGCTCTGGCAATAAATACACTACATACAGTGTATGCAAACATTTGGGCATCCCTGATAATTTTCAAGGTTTTCCTTTATAAATCACTGGTTGTTCAGATCAGCAATCCGTTCAATATATCATATACAGTGCCTATCATAAGTATTCACCCCCTTTGATGGTTTACCCTTTTATTGCTTTCATAAATCAATCATGGTCAATAAAACTTGGCTCTCTTAACAAAAAAATTATTGGAAAAAACTCTTTAATGTCAAAGTGAAAACAGATTTCAATAAAGTAATGTTAATGAAAGAAATTTATATAAATAAAAATAATTGTTTGCATAATTATTCACCCCCTTTTTAATTTAATGGTCTAATTCAATAGAGGTCCATCAAATTGTTGCCAATAGTCTCACAATTAGTGAAATGAAGATCACCTGAGTGGTGTGGGTGTGTTTCAAGTGATTGAGTTGTAAAACATCTGTCTGAAGGGTCCAGAGAGTGGTTGATCAGTATTCCTGGCTACCATTACACCATGAAGACAGAAGAACACTCTAAGCAACTCAGGGAAAGGGTTATTGAGAAGTACAATTCAGGGGATGGTTACAAAAACATTTCCAAGGCACTGAACATCCCCCGGAGTTCAGTGAAATCAATTATCAAGAAATGGAAGGAATATGGCACTTGTGTGAATCTGCCTAGATCAGGCCGCCCTCGTAAACTGAGTGACCTACAAGTAGGAGACTAGTGAGAGAAGCCACCAAGACCCCTACAACTACTCTGAAGGAGTTACAAGCTTCAGCTGCTGAGATGGGAGAGACTGTGCATGTAGCAACTGCTGCCCGGGTTCTTCACCGGTCAAAGCTTTATGGGAGAGTGGCAATGAGAAAGCCACTGTTGAAGAAAAGTCATATTAGATCTGGACTAGAGTTTGCCAAAAAGCATGTGGAAGACTCCATGGTCAAGTGGAAGAAGATTCTTTGGTCTGATGAGACCAAAATTGAGCTTTTTGGCCATCAGACAAGACGTCATGTTTGACGGAAACCAAACACTGCACATCACCAAAAACACACCATCCCCACTGTGAAGCATGGTGGTGGCAGCATCATGCTGTGGGGATGTTTCTCAGCAACTGGACCTGGAAGGCTTGTAAAGATAGAGGGCAGAATGAATGCTGCAAAATACACTGAAATCCTGGGGAACAATCTTTTTCAGTCTGCAAGAGAACTACGTCTTGGGAGAAGATTTATTTTCCAGCAAGACAATGATCCAAAACATACTGCAAAAGCTACACAGGAATGGTTAAAAAGAACCAGGTAAATGTTCTGGAGTGGCCGAGTCAAAGCCCAGACCTCAATCCTATAGAGAATTTGTGGCTGGACTTGAAAAGGGCTGTTCATGCCCGATACCCACACAACCTGACAGAGCTTGAGCAGTTTTACAAAGAAGAATGGAGCAAAATTGCAGTGGGCAGATGTGCAGACTGACTGAGACCTATCCACACAGACTCACTGCTGTGATTGCAGCCAAAGGTGATCTACTAAATACTGACTTGAAGGGGGTGAATAATTATGCAAACAATTATTTTCATTTATATAATTTCTTTCATTAACATTACTTTATAGAAATCTGTTTTCACTTTGACATTAAAGAGTTTTTTCCAATAAATTTTTTTGTTAAAAAAGCTAAATTTTATTGAGCATGATTGATTTATGAAAGCAATAAAAGGATAAAACATCAAAGGGGGTGAATACCTATGATAGGCACTGTAGCAGACAAACACAGTGATATGAGAAGTGAAATGAAGTTTATAGGATTTACAGAAAGTGTGCAATAATTATTTAAACAAAAGTAGGCAGGTGCATAAATTTGGGCACCCTTGTTGTTTTACTGATTTGAACACCTTTAGGACTAATTATTGGAACATAAAATCTGTTTGGTGACCTCATTGACCTTTGACCTGCATACACAGGTGGAGCCAATCATGAGAAAGGGTATTTAAGGTGGACAATTGCAAGTTGTTCTCCTCTTTGCATCTTCTCTGAAGAGTGGCAACATGGGAGCCTCAAAACATCTGTCAAATGAGCTGAAAGCAAAGATTGTTCAGCATCATGGTTTAGGGGAAGGAAACAAAAAGCTAGCTCAGAGATTTCAGCTGTCAGTTTCCACTGTGAGGAACATAGTGAGGAAATGGAAGACCACAGGCTCAGTTCTAGTTTAGGCCTGGAGTGGCAGACCAAGAAAAACCTCAGCTAAGCAGAGATGAAGGACGGTGAGAACAGTCAAACCAGCTCCAAAGACCTACAACATGATCTTGCTGCAGATGGATTCACTGTACATCGTTCAACTATTCAGTGCACTTTGCACAAGGGGATGCTGTATGGGAGAGTAATGCGGAAGAAGCCTTTTCTGCACATGCCACAAACAGAGTCACTTGAGGTTTGCTAAAGCACATTTGGACAAGCCAACTTCATTTTGGAATAAGGTGCTGTGGACTGATGAACCTAAAATGGAGTTATTTGGACATAAGGGGCGGTATGCATGGTGGATGAAGAACACAGCATTCCAAGACAAACACTTGCTGCCCACAGTAAAATCTGGTGGTGGTTCCATCATGCTGTGGGGCTGTGTGGCCACTGCAGGTACTGGAAATCTTGTTAAAGTTGAAGGTCGCATGGATTCCAGTCAGTATCAGCAGATTCTTGCCAACAATGTTCAAGAATCAGTGACAAAGTTGAAGTTGTGCCGGAGCTGGATGCTTCAACAAGACAACGACCCTAAACACTGCTCAGATTCTACTCAGGCATCCATGCAGAGGAACAAGTAGAACGTTCTGGAATGACCATCTTAGTCTCCAGACCTGAAAATTACTGAAAATCTGTGGTGAGATTTAAAGCGGGCTGTCCATGCTCGGAAACCATCAAACCTGACTGAACTGGAGATGTTTTTTAAAGAAGAATGGTCAAAAATACCTTCAACCAGAATCCAGACCCTCATTGGAAACTATAGGAAGCATTTAGAGGCTGTTATTTCTGCAAAAGGAGGATCTACTGAATACTGATGTCATTTTTCTGTTGGGGTGCCCAAATTTATGCACCGGTCTACTTTTGTTTAAATAATTATTGCACACTTTCTGTAAATCCTATAAACTTCATTTCACTTCTCAAATATCACTGTGTTCGTCTGCTATATGATGTATTTAACTGAAATTGCTGATCCGAACATGGTGTAAGTGGTTAGGACTTCACCTTGCAGCAAGAAGATCCCCGGTTCAAATCCCGGCCTGGGATCTTTCTGCATGGAGTTTGCATGTTCTCCCTGTGCATGCGTGGGTTTTCTCCGGGTACTCCGGCTTCCTCCCACAGTCCAAAAACATGCTGAGGTTAATCGGTTACTCTAAATTGTCCGTAGGTGTGAATGTGAGTGTGATTGTGTGTCTGTATATGTAGCCCTGTGACAGACTGGTGACCTGTCCAGGGTGTCCCCTGCCTTCACCCGAGTCAGCTGGGATAGACTCCAGCACCCCCCATGACCCTAGTGAGGATAAAGCGGTGTATAGAGGATGGATGGATGGAAGCCAGGAAGTAACAAAAGCATGAACTAGTTTTTCTGCATCACTCTGAGACAGGATGTTCCTGATTTTTACAATGTTTCTCAGGTGAAAAAATGAAGTCCTACAGATTAGTTTTATGTGTGAGTTAAAGGACATGTCCTGGTCCAAGATAGCTCCGAGGTTCCTTACAGTAGCACTGGAGGCCAATGAAATGCCATCCAGAGAAACTATTTGCTTTGAAAGAGAGTTTAAGTTGTTTGGGGCCAAATGCATTGACTTCAGTCTGGTCTGAATTTACTAGTAGGGAATTACAGGTCATCCAGGTCTTTATATCCTTAAGACAGTCTAGCAGTCTGGCTAGCTGATTAGTTTCATCTGGCTTCATAGATAAATACAACTGAGTGACAATGGAAATTAATACATTATTAAAATATGCTCATTAATTCAATTCAGTTCAATTCAATTTTATTTACATAGCACCAATTACAGTCAAATTGTCTCAAGATGCTTTGCAGAACCCATATGAACCCCCAGAGCAGCCCAAAGGCGACAGTGGCAGAAAAAAAACACACTTGAACAGGAAACAAACCTGGAGCAGAACCCGGCTCTTCATGTGTTTTCAATCAGCTCTAAATGTTCTATGGTGGAATCATTGAAACACATGCATTTGTGTCACAAAACAACTATGCATTATGGTCTTTCCTTTGGTTTGTTACAGGTCTTCTGGAAATATGACCAAACCTGCTGGGTCAACAATATACATTCTGATATGCTGATAGAGATATTCCGCAATGCATGGAGATATTTTGGCTACAGACAGGATGATGTTGACCAAAAACAGATACTGTCAGCCATGTCTTGCAATAGTAGCCACTACAGGAGGCAACAGGACTCCATTTTGGGGCATTTAAATTGACACCACAAAGCTTTGTCCCTTTGTTGAGCGATGAAGGGTCAAAGTTTAGGATACTTCAGCAAATAAAACACAGGAGCTTAACATGAATCTGAATCAGACTTCACATCACATTAGTGGCCACAGGCACTGGCAGTTCATTTGAATTCTGGGTAATAAAGAGGCCATGTTTTCAACAGGAGCAAGACGCTTTCTCTGGTTTTACTGCATCAGGTTTGATCATTTGTCAATAGTGAGTCTCACCAAGTTATATGAGTGAAGAGTACTTTATGAAGATGTTTGTAACACAGTGAATGTTAGATTTTAAAAGCAGTCTTACTTTATCGAGGACATGACGTGGTGTTGAGTGTTTAGGATGACTGTACACTTGATGGTAGCTGGTTGCTAAGGCTTTCATGATGGTTTCTCTTAACCTGCTTGTATTTAATATGGTGTTTTTTATCTATGCAATTAACTGTTTTGAAATTAAACTTTATAACCATTAAGACCTCTGAAGTTCTGATGCCATGCAATAAATGTCCAATAAAAGACAGATCTGTACTAAAAATGGAATGCAAATCTGTCCTCACTGCAACGGTGTATGCTGGTCCTCAGAACAATAGCAAAACAAACACGTGCACACAAAGCAAACAGCTGATTTGAATCCTGTATTCAAATATACTGATGTGTCTATGTAATGTACAAATCTGTGTGTGTGATGCGTTTTAATATGACTGTAATCAAACATCATAATAAAGGTAAAGGTCTGTGTTTCGGTTGTGTAATCTCTGATGTTCATCCATTCAATTCAATTCAATTCAATTTTATTTATATAGCGTCAATTACAGTCACATCGTCTCAAGACGCTTTACAGAACCCATATGCCTGACCCCCAGAGCAAGCCCAAAGGCGACAGTGGCAAGAAAACACCCTTTTAACAGGGAAGAAACCTCGAGCAGAACCCGGCTCTATATAGGGGGGACCCATCTGCCTGCTGGCCGGGCGGGTTGAGAAGGACAGAAGAGGGCAAGGGGGAGGGATGGGAGAAGAGGGAGGGGTGGGAAAGCAAGGAAAACACAACACACATTTGGATACATGTATGACAGGATATGTGGATATCCATCAATGATGAAAAACGACACAACATCAGAGGAGCTTCGTAAGTACATCTGCCTTCTGTAATTTACCGTGAAATCAGAGAATCTGCACCAGGTTTTCATGCAAAGCATCTTCACAGTGCTGCACACACCTGCTCTGAGCAAACATAGTAAAATGTACAGATATGAACCAAATCCCAGTGAAAAGCACTCAGTCGGTTCACACAGACGAACTCTGCTGACAGGTGAGTTTCTTGAACAATATCGGAGAACATTTAGTTCTTTCTGTTTCTTTTGTTTAAAGTTTGTTTAAAGACATCTGAATAGACTGCTGGTGTTTTCTGAATGCATTCTGTTTACATTCACATCTTTCTCAGCTTGTACTTCCAGTCAGAACATTGAGCTCTTTATGCACTGTTTGTGGCATATTGTTTTCTTGTCTTAGTAATTACTATGAGTTATTTCTAATATATTCACTATCGTGGCATCATTTTATGAGTGGAGGTGTGTTCAGAAGGAGCTGGGGTCTCCAGTGTGATTTCAGATCTGTGAATCACTGAAAGTTCAACTCTGGATTCCTGGTGATGAAGGCAAGTTTAAATTGTTAGTTACTGTCACTGACAAGTTTAGAGTCTTCCAGACAATCACAAAATCTATTAACTAACTGGAATTTTGAACAGTGAGTTGGCTGGAAACCAAATGAGACAACAAGCTCTCACTTTTGAAGGAGATTAAAGTTGTAATTTTAAGATAAAACAATGGAACTTCTCTGAGACAAACTGGTAAATGATAACACTATAAATGCCATTTTTGTTCAGTGTTTTTCACAATGTTATGAGCTCATAGTTTCAGAGAATATTTCAATCACAGAAACACTTTTGTCTCATCTCTGCAGTTTTTTAAACTTCCTCTGAGAAGGTCTAGTTGATATTAAACTGGATGGATGGTGGAGCACAGCTGCTTATGTCCAACAGTTGTCTGTTTTTTTTGTTTTTGGCTCTTCAGGATAGTTTGCTTGTTAATTAACATTTCTGTGCCTGATTTAGTGAATTGATTTAGTCCCACAACTCACTGAAATTAATCTCTAAACTTTGCTTTTTAAAGCGTTGGTCTGTTTGAGCCTCTGTCAGTAACTTATTATAGTTCACAGAACTTTGTCCACTGACCCTTTTCTTCTCTAACAGTCTCTTTTCTCTCTGTGTGACTTCCTCTTCAGAGCTCGTTGCATTTAATTGCAGATCACATCTAATCATCCTCAGACGTGGTGAGAAAATCCTTCACACCTCGATAATGCTTTACTGTGAAACTCGTGAGATGCCCGGTGTTTCTCTGATGAAGTGCTGGTTCTGAATGTTTTGCTGTGAAACAAAAAAACTGGTTAAGGGATGAGAAAAGCCTGAAAAATTCTCAAATGCAGGAAGACTCACCAGAAGTGGTGGAAGTTGATCTGGTTGGGGATCCAAACCATGAGCATGACACAGTTTTGGCATTTCCAGGCTTTTTTTTGTTTTCCAGACTTTCCAGACTCCCACAGAATGAATCCAGTCAACATTATAACTGGCTGTTCTGATCAAAGACCTTTATGACGCTAACATGTGAACATTTGAGCTTTCTGTGAACAGTGTGTTTGTAGCAGCAAGGCCTGAACTGAACGCTTCTGTTTATATGTTGAGTCACAGCGCCACCTGCTGACAACAGGTAGTCATGACTAACATAATCTGATGTACATGAATACGGTGTTCTACGCATCAAATGCAGCAATATGACATGTAAGTGGTGAGTGTTCTCTAGCGCCACATAGTGGATACAGCAGGTGATGTGTAACTTGTCTGTACACCATCTGATCAGAGTCCAGGTCTGTAAACATCTAAGACCCCCGAATAAAACCCCTCTGCTGCAACCAGATGGATGAAGATGTGCAGGCCTGGATCACTGCTGCTTCAGCTTTAATCTCTAGATGTGTTTAGCTGTGCTTTTCTCCAAAAAGTGTGCCCAAAAGATAAGACTACATCTAAAAAACTTTTTGTTAACCACTGAGCAGCTGTCCAAACAGATAAATCCACTTCTGAAACAACACATTTTGTAGGGTGAAGGATATTTAGAAGCGGTGCTGCAGGTAGCTGAATGAGGCTTTGCTGTAAGACACTGAATTCTACAGCTCTCCTGTCTTCAACATTGTTGTGAAACCTTGTTTCTAAGTGGAGTAAAATACTGAATGAACCAGTGTTTCCTTCAACTTCAGGGCTTGTTTGACAGCAAAGCTCCTTAAGGAGATGAAATATAACCTAACTATGTCTGTCTCTTTCCCCTTTCCTTTCTCTGCACCTCCTGTCTCTTTTTTGTCGTTCTATTTTCTTTTTCTTCTCAGACCTCCACTGTGGACAGCAAATATGTTTGATAACTCCTCACCAGTCTTCGGCAGTGTCCTGCTCTACGACTGTGCCAATGCCAAAGTTAGCTTGTACTTGTCGACCTCCATCACTGCGCTGAGAATCCTCCTCCTCCTCCCTGTCTCCACCTTCGTCCTCTTCCTGGGTCACCATCGATGGCGGCAGCAGCGTTCCTCTAAAGCAGCGACTCACTCTGACATCTTCACCTACCACGTGGCTGCCATGGAGCTGATCGGGGTCTTGGGGAATTTCTGCTACTTTGGTGGCTCATACTCTAATCATTTCCTAGTGATAGCAGTAGGAACTTGTGTCTCTTCCATTGTATTCTATGGAGAGAGTTTCTTCCACATCCTGAGCTGTGTGGAGCGCTACCTGGCTGTTGTTCACCCCATCACCTACCTGGGGCTGAGAAATGATCGTGGGGTCAGGATCAGAAACATCTGTATTGGCTGTGTTTGGCTGCTGAGCTTTGGTCTGATGGGTGGTACAGCTGTAATGTCGCGTAACTCTACCCTCTACCCAGTGCTGTGTGTTTTGGCTTTTTCCATCATAGTTATTTCTTTCTGCAGCTTGTCGGTTCTCTGTGTTCTGATTCGTCCAGGTCCTGGTGATGGAGGTGGGGAAAAGGGGCACGTTGACCAATCAAAGCAAAGAGCTTTCTACACCATCACAGCTATATCAGCCACAGTGTGGTTGTGGTTTGCTGGGATCCTTGTTGCCATTGGTATAAGCATGTCACCTCTGCTGGAAAACCACGTTGGATGTTTGCTGGTGACGACTGTGAACTTGTTGAGCCTTCCCAGCAGTCTGGTGTCCCCTCTGCTGTACCTACTCAGGGCAGGAAAGCTGTCATGTTGCTGAAGCGATGAAGGGTCAAAGTTTAGGATACTTCAGCAAATAAAACACAGGAGCTTAACATGAATCTGAATCAGACTTCACGTCACATTAGTGGCCACAAGCACTGGCAGTTCATTTGAATTCTGGGTAATAAAGAGGCCATGTTTTCAACAGGAGCAAGACGCTTTCTCTGGTTTTACTGCATCAGGTTTGATCATTTGTCAATAGTGAGTCTCACCAAGTTATATGAGTGAAGAGTACTTTATGAAGATGTTTGTAACACAGTGAATGTTAGATTTTGAAAGCAGTCTTACTTTATCGAGGACATGACGTGGTGTTGAGTGTTTAGGATGACTGTACACTTGATGGTAGCTGGTTGCTAAGGCTTTCATGATGGTTTCTCTTAACCTGCTTGTATTTAATATGGTGTTTTTTATCTATGCAATTAACTGTTTTGAAATTAAACTTTACAACCATTAAGACCTCTGAAGTTCTGATGCCATGCAATAAATGTCCAATAAAAGACAGATCTGTACTAAAAATGGAATGCAAATCTGTCCTCACTGCAACGGTGTATGCTGGTCCTCAGAACAATAGCAAAACAAACACGTGCACACAAAGCAAACAGCTGATTTGAATCCTGTATTCAAATATACTGATGTGTCTATGTAATGTACAAATCTGTGTGTGTGATGCGTTTTAATATGACTGTAATCAAACATCATAATAAAGGTAAAGGTCTGTGTTTCGGTTGTGTAATCTCTGATGTTCATCCATCAATGATGAAAAACGACACAACATCAGAGGAGCTTCGTGAGTACATCTGCCTGAAATTTGCTGTGAAATTATTCATTCAAAATTGTTAGTTACTGACAAGTTAATTTCTTTCACAGATCAATGAAACCAGTTGAAATCAATCAGTCAAACTCAACCATGTCTGAAGGACATAAAGGCTGGACTGACCTGTAACTTTCTTCATTTAAATTCAGACAAAACTGAGGTTATTTGATTTGGACCTAAACCCTTCAGCAACACACTATCTAACCAGATAGTTACTCTAAATGGCATCTCTTTAGCCTCCAGTTCTACTGTAAAGAATCCTGGAGTTATTTTTGATCAGGATATGTTGTTCAACAGACATAAAACAAAGTAAGCCTGTTGGACAGCTTTCTTGAATCTGTTTAATATTGTAAAAATCAGGATCATCTTATGGCAGTGATGCTGGGAAACTAGTCCATGTATTTAGAACTTCCAGATTGGACTATAGTAATTCCTTATTATCAGGATGTCTGATGATACAGGAAGTCCTGGACTTAAGTTAGACTCCATTATAGATCTACAAAGGTCCAATTTTTTTAAGTTAGAACTCTAGCAAAAATGTAAACAAATCTGTTCTGTGCATCACGATATGATCAGTTCTTAAAGTCATGACTGCCAACGACTTTCATGCATGTATGAATCATTTCACTAGAAGATAACAGAACATTGTAATGGAGTGTCAGCAGCAGAGTGGGCTCTGAATGGTGGCTAATTCTGGAGCTAAGTTATGGGGTTTTTCTAGTTCTTCTGGAACTAAGTTATGGGGTTTTTCTACTTATTCTGGAGCTACGTTATGGGTTTTTTCTACTTATTCTGGAGCTAAGTTATGGGGTTTTTCTTGTTCTTCTGGATCTAAGTTATGGGGTTTTTCTACTTATTCTGGAGCTACGTTATGGGTTTTTTCTACTTATTCTGGAGCTAAGTTATGGGGTTTTTCTAGTTCTTCTGGAACTAAGTTATGGGGTTTTTCTATTTATTCTGGAGCTAAGTTATGGGGTTTTTCTAGTTCTTCTGGAGCTAAGTTATGGGGTTTTTGTACTTATTCTGGAGCTAAGTTATGGGTTTTTTCTACTTATTCTGGAGCTAAGTTATGGGGTTTTTCTAGTTATTCTGGAGCTAAGTTATAGGGGTTTTCTAGTGCTTCTGGAGCTAAGTTATGGGGTTTTTCTAGTTCTTCTGGAGCTAAGTTATGGGGTTTTTCTACTTATTCTGGAGCTAAGTTATGGGGTTTTCTATTTATTCTGGAGCTAAGTTATGGGGTTTTTCTAGTTCTTCTGGAGCTAAGTTATGGGTTTTTTCTACTTATTCTGGAGCTAAGTTATGGGTTTTTTCTACTTATTCTGGAGCTAAGTTATGGGGTTTTCTAGTTATTCTGGAGCTAAGTTATGGGGTTTTTGTACTTATTCTGGAGCTAAGTTATGGGGTTTTTCTAGTTATTCTGGAGCTAAGTTATAGGGGTTTTTCTAGTTCTTCTGGAACTAAGTTATGGGGTTTTTCTAGTTCTTCTGGAAATAAGTTATGGGATTTTTCTACTTATTCTGGAGCTACGTTATGGGTTTTTTCTACTTATTCTGGAGCTAAGTTATGGGGTTTTTCTAGTTCTTCTGGAACTAAGCTATGGGGTTTTTCTAGTTATTCTGGAGCTAAGTTATGGGGTTTTTCTAGTTCTTCTGGAGCTAAGTTATGGGGTTTTTGTACTTATTCTGGAGCTAAGTTATGGGGTTTTTCTAGTTCTTATGGAGCTAAGTTATGGGGTTTTTCTACTTACTCTGGAGCTAAGTTATGGGTTTTTTCTACTTTTTCTGGAGCTAAGTTATGGGGTTTTTCTAGTTATTCTGGAGCTAAGTTATAGGGGTTTTCTAGTGCTTCTGGAGCTAAGTTATGGGGTTTTTCTAGTTATTCTGGATCTAAGTTATGAGGTTATTCTAGTTCTTCTGGAGCTAAGTTATGGGGTTTTTCTACTTATTCTGGAGCTAAGTTATGGGGTTTTCTATTTATTCTGGAGCTAAGTTATGGGGTTTTTCTAGTTCTTCTGGAGCTAAGTTATGGGTTTTTTCTACTTATTCTGGAGCTAAGTTATGGGGTTTTCTAGTTATTCTGGAACTAAGTTATGGGGTTTTTGTACTTATTCTGGAGCTAAGTTATGGGGTTTTTCTAGTTATTCTGGAGCTAAGTTATAGGGGTTTTTCTACTTCTTCTGGAACTAAGTTATGGGGTTTTCTAGTTCTTCTGGAACTAAGTTATGGGGTTTTTCTACTTATTCTGGAGCTACGCTATGGGTTTTTTCTACTTATTCTGGAGCTAAGTTATGGGGTTTTTCTAGTTCTTCTGGAACTAAGCTATGGGGTTTTTCTAGTTATTCTGGAGCTAAGTTATGGGGTTTTTCTAGTTTTTCTGGAGCTAAGTTATGGTGTTTTTGTACTTATTCTGGAGCTAAGTTATGGGTTTTCTAGTTCTTCTGGAACTAAGTTATGGGGTTTTTCTAGTTCTTCTGGAGCTAAGTTATGGGGTTTTTCTACTTATTCTGTACCTACGTTATGGGTTTTTCTACTTATTCTGGAGCTAAGTTATGGGGTTTTTCTAGTTATTCTGGAGCTAAGTTATAGGGGTTTTCTAGTGCTTCTGGAGCTAAGTTATGGGGTTTTTCTAGTTCTTCTGGAGCTAAGTTATGGGGTTTTTCTACTTATTCTGGAGCTAAGTTATGGGGTTTTCTAGTTATTCTGGATCTAAAGTTAATGAGGTTATTCTAGTCTTCTGGAGCTAAGTTATGGGGTTTTTCTACCTTTTTATTCTGGAGCTAAGTTAATGGGGTTTTTCTTTTATTCTGGAGCTAAGTTATGGGTTTTTTCTAGTTCTTCTGAGCTAAGTTATGGGTTTTTTTCTAACTTATTCCTGGAGCTAAGTATATGGGTTTTCTAGTTATTCTGGAACTAAGTTATGGGGTTTTTGTACTTATTCTGGAGCTTAAGTTATGGGGGTTTTTTCTAGTTAATATTCTGGAGCTAAAAGTTATAGGGGTTTTTTCTAGTTCTTTCCTGGAACTAAGTTATGGGGTTTTTCTAGTTCTCTGGAACTAAGTTATGGGGTTTTTTTCTACTTATTCTGGAGCTACGTTATGGGTTTTTTCTACTTAAATTCTGGAGTCTAAGTTATGGGGTTTTTTCTACTTACTCTGGAGCTAAGTTATGGGTTTTTTTCTAACTTTTTTCTGGAGCTAAGTTATGGGTTTTTCCTAGTTATTCTGGAAGCTAAAGTTATAGGGGTTTTCTAGTGCTTCTGGAGCTAAGTTATGGGGTTTTTCTAGTTATTCTGGATCTAAGTTATGAGGTTATTCTAGTTCTTCTGGAGCTAAGTTATGGGGTTTTTCTACTTATTCTGGAGCTAAGTTATGGGGTTTTCTATTTATTCTGGAGCTAAGTTATGGGGTTTTTCTAGTTCTTCTGGAGCTAAGTTATGGGTTTTTTCTACTTATTCTGGAGCTAAGTTATGGGGTTTTCTAGTTATTCTGGGAACTAAGTTATGGGGTTTTTGTACTTATTCTGGAGCTAAGTTATGGGGTTTTTCTAGTTATTCTGGAGCTAAGTTATAGGGGTTTTTCTACTTCTTCTGGAACTAAGTTATGGGGTTTTTCTAGTTCTTCTGGAACTAAGTTATGGGTTTTTCTACTTATTCTGGAGCTACGCTATGGGTTTTTTCTACTTATTCTGGAGCTAAGTTATGGGGTTTTCTAGTTCTTCTGGAACTAAGCTATGGGGTTTTTCTAGTTATTCTGGAGCTAAGTTATGGGTTTTTCTAGTTTTTCTGGGAGCTAAGTTATGGTGTTTTTGTACTTATTCTGGAGCTAAGTTATGGGTTTTTCTAGTTCTTCTGGAACTAAGTTATGGGGTTTTTCTAGTTCTTCTGGAGCTAAGTTATGGGGTTTTTCTACTTATTCTGTACCTACGTTATGGGTTTTTTCTACTTATTCTGGAGCTAAGTTATGGGGTTTTTCTAGTTATTCTGGAGCTAAGTTATAGGGGTTTTCTAGTGCTTCTGGAGCTAAGTTATGGGGTTTTTCTAGTTCTTCTGGAGCTAAGTTATGGGGTTTTTCTACTTATTCTGGAGCTAAGTTATGGGGTTTTCTATTTATTCTGGAGCTAAGTTATGGGGTTTTTCTAGTTCTTCTGGAGCTAAGTTATGGGTTTTTTCTACTTATTCTGGAGCTAAGTTATGGGTTTTTTCTACTTATTCTGGAGCTAAGTTATGGGGTTTTCTAGTTATTCTGGAGCTAAGTTATGGGGTTTTCTATTTATTCTGGAGCTAAGTTATGGGGTTTTTCTAGTTCTTCTGGAGCTAAGTTATGGGGTTTTTCTACTTATTCTGGAGCTAAGTTATGGGGTTTTTCTAGTTATTCTGGAACTAAGTTATGGGGTTTTTCTACTTATTCTGGAGCTAAGTTATGGGGTTTTTCTAGTTATTCTGGAGCTAAGTTATGGGGTTTTTCTAGTTATTCTGGAACTAAGTTATGGGGTTTTTCTAGTTCTTCTGGAACTAAGTTATGGGGTTTTCTAGTTATTCTGGAGCTACGTTATGGGGTTTTTCTACTTATTCTGGAGCTAAGTTATGGTGTTTTTGTACTTATTCTGGAGCTAAGTTATGGGGTTTTTCTATTTCTTATGGAGCTAAGTCATGGGGTTTTTCTACTTACTCTGGAGCTAAGTTATGGGTTTTTTCTACTTTTTCTGGAGCTAAGTTATGGGGTTTTTCTAGTTATTCTGGAGCTAAGTTATAGGGGTTTTCTAGTGCTTCTGGAGCTAAGTTATGGGTTTTTCTAGTTATTCTGGATCTAAGTTATGAGGTTATTCTAGTTCTTCTGGAGCTAAGTTATGGGGTTTTTCTACTTATTCTGGAGCTAAGTTATGGGGTTTTCTATTTATTCTGGAGCTAAGTTATGGGGTTTTTCTAGTTCTTCTGGAGCTAAGTTATGGGTTTTTTCTACTTATTCTGGAGCTAAGTTATGGGTCTTTTCTACTTATTCTGGAGCTAAGTTATGGGGTTTTCTAGTTATTCTGGAGCTAAGTTATGGGGTTTTTGTACTTATTCTGGAGCTAAGTTATGGGGTTTTTCTAGTTATTCTCGAGCTAAGTTATAGGGGTTTTTCTAGTTCTTCTGGAACTAAGTTATGGGGTTTTTCTAGTTCTTCTGGAACTAAGTTATGGGGTTTTTCTACTTTTTCTGGAGCTACGTTATGGGTTTTTTCTACTTATTCTGGAGCTAAGTTATGGGGTTTTTCTACTTACTCTGGAGCTAAGTTATGGGTTTTTTCTACTTTTTCTGGAGCTAAGTTATGGGGTTTTTCTAGTTATTCTGGAGCTAAGTTATAGGGGTTTTCTAGTGCTTCTGGAGCTAAGTTATGGGGTTTTTCTAGTTATTCTGGATCTAAGTTATGAGGTTATTCTAGTTCTTCTGGAGCTAAGTTATGGGGTTTTTCTACTTATTCTGGAGCGAAGTTATGGGGTTTTCTATTTATTCTGGAGCTAAGTTATGGGGTTTTTCTAGTTCTTCTGGAGCTAAGTTATGGGTTTTTTCTACTTATTCTGGAGCTAAGTTATGGGGTTTTCTAGTTATTCTGGAACTAAGTTATGGGGTTTTTGTACTTATTCTGGAGCTAAGTTATGGGGTTTTTCTAGTTATTCTGGAGCTAAGTTATGGGGTTTTTCTAGTTCTTCTGGAACTAAGCTATGGGGTTTTTCTAGTTATTCTGGAGCTAAGTTATGGGGTTTTTCTAGTTCTTCTGGAGCTAAGTTATGGTGTTTTTGTACTTATTCTGGAGCTAAGTTATGGGGTTTTTCTAGTTCTTCTGGAGCTAAGTTATGTGGTTTTTCTAGTTCTTCTGGAGCTAAGTTATGGGTTTTTCTACTTATTCTGGAGCTAAGTTATGAGGTTTTTCTAGTTCTTCTGGAGCTAAGTTATGTGGTTTTTCTACTTATTCTGGAGTTAAGTTATGGGGTTTTTCTAGTTCTTCTGGAGCTAAGTTATGGGGTTTTTCTACTTATTCTGTACCTACGTTATGGGTTTTTCTACTTATTCTGGAGCTAAGTTATGGGGTTTTTCTAGTTATTCTGGAGCTAAGTTATAGGGGTTTTCTAGTGCTTCTGGAGCTAAGTTATGGGGTTTTTCTAGTTCTTCTGGAGCTAAGTTATGGGGTTTTCTACTTATTCTGGAGCTAAGTTATGGGGTTTTCTATTTATTCTGGAGCTAAGTTATGGGGTTTTTCTAGTTCTTCTGGAGCTAAGTTATGGGGTTTTTCTACTTATTCTGTACCTACGTTATGGGTTTTTTCTACTTATTCTGGAGCTAAGTTATGGGGTTTTTCTAGTTATTCTGGAGCTAAGTTATAGGGGTTTTCTAGTGCTTCTGGAGCTAAGTTATGGGGTTTTTCTAGTTCTTCTGGAGCTAAGTTATGGGGTTTTCTACTTATTCTGGAGCTAAGTTATGGGGTTTTCTATTTATTCTGGAGCTAAGTTATGGGGTTTTTCTAGTTCTTCTGGAGCTAAGTTATGGGTTTTTTCTACTTATTCTGGAGCTAAGTTATGGGTTTTTTCTACTTATTCTGGAGCTAAGTTATGGGGTTTTCTAGTTATTCTGGAGCTAAGTTATGGGGTTTTTGTACTTATTCTGGAGCTAAGTTATGGGGTTTTTCTAGTTATTCTCGAGCTAAGTTATAGGGGTTTTTCTAGTTCTTCTGGAACTAAGTTATGGGGTTTTTCTAGTTCTTCTGGAACTAAGTTATGGGGTTTTTCTACTTATTCTGGAGCTACGTTATGGGTTTTTTCTACTTATTCTGGAGCTAAGTTATGGGGTTTTTCTACTTACTCTGGAGCTAAGTTATGGGTTTTTTCTACTTTTTCTGGAGCTAAGTTATGGGGTTTTTCTATTTATTCTGGAGCTAAGTTATAGGGGTTTTCTAGTGCTTCTGGAGCTAAGTTATGGGGTTTTTCTAGTTATTCTGGATCTAAGTTATGAGGTTATTCTAGTTCTTCTGGAGCTAAGTTATGGGGTTTTTCTACTTATTCTGGAGCTAAGTTATGGGTTTTTTCTACTTATTCTGGAGCTAAGTTATGGGGTTTTCTAGTTATTCTGGAACTAAGTTATGGGGTTTTTGTACTTATTCTGGAGCTAAGTTATGGGGTTTTTCTAGTTATTCTGGAGCTAAGTTATAGGGGTTTTTCTAGTTCTTCTGGAACTAAGTTATGGGGTTTTTCTAGTTCTTCTGGAACTAAGTTATGGGGTTTTTCTACTTATTCTGGAGCTACGTTATGGGTTTTTTCTACTTATTCTGGAGCTAAGTTATGGGGTTTTTCTAGTTCTTCTGGAACTAAGCTATGGGGTTTTTCTAGTTATTCTGGAGCTAAGTCATGGGGTTTTTCTAGTTCTTCTGGAGCTAAGTTATGGTGTTTTTGTACTTATTCTGGAGCTAAGTTATGGGGTTTTTCTATTTCTTATGGAGCTAAGTTATGGGGTTTTTCTACTTACTCTGGAGCTAAGTTATGGGTTTTTTCTACTTTTTCTGGAGCTAAGTTATGGGGTTTTTCTAGTTTTTCTGGAGCTAAGTTATAGGGGTTTTCTAGTGCTTCTGGAGCTAAGTTATGGGGTTTTTCTAGTTATTCTGGATCTAAGTTATGAGGTTATTCTAGTTCTTCTGGAGCTAAGTTATGGGTTTTTTCTACTTATTCTGGAGCTAAGTTATGGGGTTTTCTATTTATTCTGGAGCTAAGTTATGGGGGTTTTCTAGTTCTTCTGGAGCTAAGTTATGGTTTTTTCTACTTATTCTGGAGCTAAGTTATGGGATTTTTCTAGTTCTTCTGGAGCTAAGTTATGGGGTTTTTCTACTTACTCTGGAGCTAAGTTATGGGTTTTTTTCTACTTATTCTGGAGCTAAGTTATGGGGTTTTTCTAGTTCTTATGGAGCTAAGTTATGGGGTTTTTCTACTTACTCTGGAGCTAAGTTATGGGTTTTTTCTACTTATTCTGGAACTAAGTTATGGGGTTTTTCTACTTATTCTGGAGCTAAGTTATGGGGTTTTTTCTAGTTCTTCTGGAGCTAAGTTATGTGGTTTTTATAGTTCTTCTGGAGCTAAGTTATGGTTTTTTCTACTTATTCTGGAGCTAAGTTATGGGGTTTTTCTACTTATTCTGGAGCTAAGTTATGGGGTTTTTCTAGTTCTTCTGGAGCTAAGTTATGTGGTTTTTCTAGTTATTCTGGAGCTAAGTTATGGGTTTTTTCTACTTATTCTGGAGCTAAGTTATGGGATTTTTCTAGTTCTTCTGGAGCTAAGTTATGGGGTTTTTCTACTGGGTTTTTTCTACTTATTCTGGAGCTAAGTTATGGGGTTTTTCTAGTTCTTCTGGAGCTAAGTTATGGTTTTTTCTACTTATTCTGGAGCTAAGTTATGGGGTTTTTCTAGTTCTTCTGGAGCTAAGTTATGGGGTTTTTCTAGTTCTTCTGGAGCTAAGTTATGGGGTTTTTCTAGTTCTTCTGGAGCTAAGTTATGGGGTTTTTCTACTTATTCTGGAGCTAAGTTATGGGGTTTTTCTAGTTCTTCTGGAGCTAAGTTATGGGGTTTTTCTAGTTCTTCTGGAGCTAAGTTATGGGTTTTTCTAGTTCTTCTGGAGCTAAGTTACGGGGTCTTTCTACTTCCTCTGGAGCTAATTTATGGGGTTTTTCTAGTTATTCTGGCGTTGGCTATGGCCGTCAGTTACCTGTGTGAAGGTTCAGTAAACCTGGTCGATCACACTGTGTGTACTAAAGGAAATAATTTACAGCATCTCCTCCCAGTACTTTGCTCAATGTGGCAGAAACGCCTCAGATTGCATATTCATCAGAACAAACACACCTAAAAGGAAGCTGCAGCCGCAGACTGAAAAAGGAATCTGTGGGGATCTGAAATGTACACTGCAAATCAAAAAATGTACCCACATTTGGTTCTTCGTGGGTGTTGTTCTCTAACCCTGCTTTCTTTACCATCTAATGCAGATGAACAACATCATCAGGCATGAATTTAGCAAGGATACATTTCTGTCTGTGGGATTTCAGTTTTTGTTTATTGGTATTATCATTCAGTCACTGCCTTATTTATGTTAAACTGCATAACAAATCATTAATTAAATAAAATAAAATGTTTGTAAAAAACCTGTAAAGTCCCATTTTTTTATTTAAAAATATCTTTCCAGAATAAAATACTTTGTAAATTAGATGCTCCAGTGTTGACTCCCTTTTTAAATTGCTATAGTCACTTATATTGCGCCATTCCAAAATCCTAGCCAGGTTTTAAATGATTATATCTATTTTTACCTTTCATGTACAGTGTATATCATATTTTTAGTAAGGGTCTTGTCATTAAAGGCGTTTACATTCTGTCAGATTTTCCCAATATAATTTTATTTTACTTCACATATAAACACTTTATTCAGCCTTTAGAGTGTGATGATACAGATTAAAGACTGCTGGGGGGAGATACCATTTGTCTGGTGCTGCTAATAAAAGCAACATTTTTGATAAACCTTTTATTTTGAGAGGTTGAATGAATGTCAAAAAATATCACTGAAAAGCATTTTTTGTTGTTCTTGAGTAAATCAAACGTTGTGCTCTTTAGGAAGGAATTCTCCTTCACTCATACCCCCCTCCTCTTCTATCAACCTGGTACATTCCTCTAAGTTCAGGTGTAAGTTATGAAGCGTTAATTGAACATGTTTCATCCTGTTGCTGGTGTAAAGGATAAGGTAAGATCCACAGAAAAGCCCTTACACATATCATTTATATACATATCATCATGGAATTAGGCAAAATAGTGTAGGCTATTTAATGATGTTTGGATACACTGAAGCAAATGATGTGTAACAGCTTAGCTGGTCGTTAGCCAGCATGCTCATCAGTGAGCCAGAGTTTAAAGGTGAAGCTAGCTCACGGTCACTCCAGAATTAGAAGAACTTTGAGGCATCAAATCTTTGGAAAAGTCAACTCTGTACGGTAATTTCCTGTAATGTGATATTGTTTCACAGGCCTCAATGATATTGGATACTAATCTTTAGAATTAGGAATTTAATTAATTTAATTTAAGAGGTTTGTGAATCTGTTCGTTGAATATGAGAGACGTGATACTGTTTACTGAATTCAAACAGCATGAACACATACAGTAACATTAGATCAATAT
This sequence comes from Acanthochromis polyacanthus, assembly GCF_021347895.1. Classification (NCBI taxonomy): domain Eukaryota; kingdom Metazoa; phylum Chordata; class Actinopteri; family Pomacentridae; genus Acanthochromis; species Acanthochromis polyacanthus. The sequence continues at coordinate 43,666,380 of NC_067117.1, forward strand.
TTAAATAACTACCAGAATAGATTATTCATAGGTAGATGGCAAGTTTATGTGGCACAGTTCAGACAGAAGTGCTTTACAATGGCAGAGAAATTACTTACAAAGATGATTTAAAAAGTAGACATTATAAACATTAAAATCATAGAAATGAAACATAAAGATATATAGATATATAAATAACTACAATTTAAATTCCTTATAGTCTTTTTAGGCCCGAGCCCCTGGCCAGCCCAGGGCGAAGGGCGAAGGGCCTGTTGTTTATGCAACACAGATAACGACACTGACAAGGGCCGACATGTCCACACACACACACACACACACACACACACACCGACATGCACTCACAAACACACTTCTTCTTCTGCTCTTTAAACTGGAATTTGACCCCCTAAACATGCGCGAAAACTCACCAAATTTTGCACAAAATTCAGTTCCGGTGAATTTTTTTAAAATATGTGTTTCAAAATTGGGACTTAAAAATTGGCTCTACAGCGCCACCTGCAAAAGTCAAAATGCATTGCGTCAATGGGAGGGGGTCCGACATCAACTTTGTCGAACAGCCACCAAATTCGGCACACACATGCGTCTTGTCGGGACAAACAAAAAATATTGTTATGACCCCGCCCTCAGAAAATCGATTGGACAGGGATGCTTTCTACGAGTGCTTTCAAATTCAGCAAAAGCAGGACGTGGAAAATCCTAGTTCAAAGATGAAACACAGCAGCATTCAATATATTGCAATGTGTCCTTTTGTTGTTCACACTTATTGTGAATCGCAGCTGCAGATTCTTCATGAACAACAGAAGAATAACAATTGTTTGTTGTATATGGATGTAACTGGCAGTGTAGTTGCCAAACCTCACCCCTCCAGCCAGTCAGTACTGTACTATGCTCTTTGTACACCATGCCAGTCCACAACCAAAACTGTGGTTCCTGTGGCTGAAATGCTAACTTCAGACCAAAGTACTGCAACAATTCAACACTGGCTGACTTGTCTGCGCCGGGACTACTTCAAGCTGCTTATGAAACACCTGAAGCCACAGAAAATTGAAATTGATTTCAGTTGGGCCATGATACACGCAGTCGTTCAGGCATTTAACATCGTCAGCATTCAGGAATATCTGGATCATTGTTTTCAGGCTTCCCTAGAGCAGTACACGGTGCGAATGACAGTTATACACCTCTGTGCTGCTCACATGCTGAAACTAATAAGCATGAAATTGAGCAAGGTGCAATGCAAAAAAGAAATCTTTTTTTTTTCTGTACTGCTTTGCCCTTCTACAAAATGCCACCAATTTTTGTGTGATCTTGTCCATTGTGAAGTCTATAGTGTTTGCTTTTGCCTCAAGGACTAAAGCAAAAGCATGTCAGGAGCATCTGGCATTACTGCAGGATGCCATCCAGACACAGAAGACAGACAAGATAGACATCAAAAATGAAGATGAAGACGATAATGATGATGCTGATGTTGAAGCTCATGATGACGATGGTGGACCCAGGATCTCAGCTGACCAGCGTAGATCGATCAGAAAGTCATCACCTTTCTTTGCCCCTATTGAAACAGTGGTAAAGGAAGCAAAAGAAAGAGCAAGAAAGGATGAGCAAACAGAGGGAGCAACACAGAAGAACAGCCATTTCTGTGACTCTGTGGTGGAGATCATTTTAGATTACGCAGGCACTGTTCCTCTTTGGTCAGGGGTTATGTTAAAACATCTTGGAAAACAAAGAGACAGTAATGCTATAGCTGAAAACTGGTTTCGCACCACAAAAACTGTGGTTCTGGGAAAAAAAAGCTGCATCGACGAGCTGGAGATTTTCTGCAGCTCCAGCATGAAATTGTCGTGGGAAGATTAAAAGGGACATTCGTCCATAAACAGGCACCACTGACACAACAACCAAGCAGCAGTAAAGATGGAGGGCCCACACTCTCTTCCTCTATCACAAGAGGAGAAATGGAAGAAGCAAAGCACTGGTAAGAGAAAGTCAAAGTACTTCAGCTCCCCTCCTCCACTCAAAAAAAAAAAAAAAAAAAAAAAAGGGCAAAGAGTCACATCACAGGTGCAAGAACACACCCACCACCACCACCACCACAAAAGGGATGCTGTCCATTCTGGGGAGGAGAAGGTACTATACAGCAGCAAACAGTGTCCATGACAAATACATGTACAGTCGACAACCTCCTGTATGTGCTTCACTTGGCAATTAAGAGGAGACCTGGGATCAAGGCTGACCTCAATGCAAATGCCAAGTTGAATGAATGGATTTCCACACTACTTGAAGTCCATGAACTCTTTGACAGGAGAGAGTGGTCCCAGGGTAAATTATTGTGGTTAAACACAATTGGGCGCTTCAAAGGGACCACATGGGATGCGTATGGGACAGAGGAAGACATGGTCACATGTCGTCTGGAATTCCTCATGACAACAGAAATCCTGCAACGGTGCAAGAATTCAGCTTGTCCTGTCATTACAAGAAGAGTCAATTGTGTTGATGTCATGTGAGGATTGTTTTTTGTAGAATTACAATTTATATATATGTTTTTAACTTTTGTCAAGAAAAATAGAACAATTTATTCTAGAATACAAATACAAATATATATGTTAACAAATAGACTGGTCATATTTCACAAGTGCTTTTTATGTGTTTCAAGGTGTGAGGACTTCAGTACTTTACAGACGGATATTGACAAGTGGATGACTACATCCCTCACAGCTCCTTGCAAAAGGTAATTATACAATAAGCAAACAGGTGTTTCATTCGAAGCATTCTCAAATGCAGTTAGACAGGTCTACTGCCTGATAGTCTGTTAGCAAGTGTTTATTCTTTTCTACCTTTCATCTCAACAGAGGTCCTGTCCCATGCACTGAACGTGAGCAAGCATGGTTTTGTAAATGGACAGCCCTGTCTTCTACTAGTCTCAGTGATACACAAAGACAAGCTCAGTCACAAGCTGCATCCTACAAACTTACCACACCTGGTGACAATTCTTGGTGGAAAGTAAGGAGCGTAAAGACTTTAGAGTTCCCTGTGTCACACTTGAATAATTTATAGTCACTGGTTTTATTTGTTTTTGTTGTTATTTAATGTAGTTTGATTTTTTTTTGTGACTACTATTTTCTACTATGCTCTCATCACCCATAAAGGTACGAGCCAGCTGCAGTGACGTACCACCTGGGCACCAAAAACCACTTTGTGGCATTCCACAAACTAGGTACTGAAAAAGGCTGGCATTTTTTCGATGCCCTTGAGGAACTTGTCAACCCTGGCAAGGGAGATGTTGTCATCAGTGACACATTTATGAGGAAGAAACTTCAGGCTAAGTGTAATGTCAGCCACATTCTCAGGGTCAGGGTAAGCATGGACATCCGACTATGGCACAAGACTGTCTTGACTTCTAAAACTAGTTTTCCTTTGTTTTCATTTCATTTCATTTCATTTTCATTTATTCTTTTCCATGGTAATGCGTAAAAACAACAACAACAAATGGATACAATTTATAAAGCACAGAATACGCACATCCCATGTACAAGAACAGGAGTAGGATGAAGAATAAGTCTTTTTAACTCCTACCCCAGTCTTTTTTCCAAACTCAAACAGAAAACAACCACAACAAAAAACATCAGATGGCCACAATCAATCTACAGATCAATCACATCATTGTTATTGCTCCTTTGCGTAAATGTTAAATATTTTTTCTTTAAACTTACATTTACACTGCAAAATGTTTGAACATTGCTTCACTTCTTTTTCCAAGGAATTCCATTTTTCCACACCCGTGACAGATACACACATTCCTTTAAGAGTCGTTCTTGCAGAATTATATTTAAAGTCAAGATTTCTTCTACTTTTTTCACTATTCAAAGTAAAAAGTGTTTGCAAACCACAAGGTAGCAAGCCTTTTTTTGCTTTATGCATGACTATTAATGTTTGTAAAACAATTAAATCCTTCAATTTTAATAGTCCTGACTTCAGGAACAGTTTTGTTGTATGCTCTTTTGAAGCGGCTTTATTAATTATTCTAAGAGCCCTCTTTTGTAAAATAACTGTTTTCAAAATTATTACAAAATTATTTTTACTTCTCTCTCTTTAGGACAAAGGAGCAGAACCTGTAGAAACCAGGCGGCAAAAAAATGAAGAGCTTGTAACCTTCATTGTGGATGACAGGTGCAGATGAAAGGATAAAGGTAAGTCTCTACTTAACATGTAATAACTTAATCATTCCTATGGAACAGTTTTTGACCAAAAATTATAAAACTACAGAGCAACACCTAACCTGATACATTCTAAAAGTATCACTCTGATATACAGCAATGCGATATTTTAAACACCTATGTACCAGTTATAGATTAATGGAATTACAGATGCTTTCTTTTTTGATTAAAACAATGTTTTCTGCCAAGTACACCACTCTAATATGTGCAAGACTACAACAAAATTGTGGAAACATGGGTCTTTGCAAATATGTATGTTTATTTGAGCAAAGAAGAATAGAAAAGAACTAAATATCACATATATACATGTTTCATTATTTCCATAATCCATATTTTTCAGGCCATTCTTTCCAGTGATGAGAAGCCTCAATTTTCTTTTAAAGATCAGTGGGTCCCAATCATCTTAGACGATGATAAGCAGCTGGACAGAATTGTGAGGTACCTGTCAGACCTTCTTGACAGCTGTGACACCCTGTCTTCCAAAGTCAACACCATGGTGTCCTCGGACAGGATCAAATATATCCTGAATGTAATGCTGTCAGAGGTAGGCCAACAGCTGGCTGACTGACATTTATGAACACATAAATACAGGAATAGCAGTATTACTAATTCTTGTGTATAGTATAATTAAGAGAAGTGTTGGTACTTATTTAACCTCAGAAGATGTGTACTTCTTTGTTCTGTGAAGTACACATATTTCTGTTATTTATGTTATCTTTCAGTGTTGGTAGTTGGTATGTTTGTGTTGGTAGTTACAAGTAATGGAAAAAAGAGAAAAGCTAAATATGCCAACAACAAATCCATTGATTGAAGTGAGAGACGTGCAGGAATAAGGAACAGAGGGGAAACAGAGAAGGCAGTAAGATAATGGAAAACCTTAAATGTTGCAGGAAGGCAGAATCTGGAAAAAAAGGGGTAGCAGCCTTACACATTATAATAAATAATTTTATCCTGGTATGCTATTGATGTACATATAGCACACCTTTATAAATTAATAGTAAACCTATTGAACCTGAATTAATTTCCTTTTTGTGAAGTTTGTCTATGTCAAACATGATTTACATAAACTTTGTATTGTGGGCTAGGATTAGGATCATGTCTGCAGGTAAGTAGAAGGTCAGGTGCAAAGGAAGGAACACAGTTAGGACAGCTGCTGGCCAGGAAAACATGAGCAGGGTATGAAATAATAGCACATGTTAGAAAAATACTACCAAATTAATTATCAAATATTCCTAAGTGTTTTGGGTACTGATAGAAAAGGTTTACCGTGTATGTGTTCATATTGTTCAGATGAAAAATAAGCACACTAACAGCTAAAGCGGTTCTAACACAGGCAACAGTACAGGCTCTTCAAGAGGTGAGAAAAATGACAGTGACAGAAGCTGTGGGAGCAGTGGAACACGATGGAGGAAAGGTAACAGCAAATCAGAGTTTTGGGCTGTATATTTGGCACATGACCAATCTGCGTACATTATGTGTTTAATGTTTCACAAGAAGTAGACATAACTTTTCTACTTTTGTTTTAAAGTGAGAGAGAAGCATGTTTCTCACAAATGAGATGGAGAGACGTACCAAAATGACAAATGACAAAGAATTGAAATGAAAAATAAAGGTTTCACAAATCAGAGACTATGTTTTTTATGAATCTACAGGCTCTGTAGAATAATTCAGTCCAGATCTGAGGAGTCTAAGTGTAGTGGTTTTCGACCTGGACCTGGTCTAATGTGGTCTGGATGAGAAAAAAAAACAGTAAAATATGCCTTTATCGCATTTTCACAAACAGAATAAAGGTTCCACAAATCAGAGACTGTGTTTTTATGAATGTTCAGGCTCTGCAGAATAGTTGAGTACAGATTTGAGGAGTGTAGGTACAGTGGTTTTCAATGTGGACCTGGTCTAATAAGGACTGGTTATAAAGCAAAAACGGTGAAATATCCCCTTTAGCGTTTTCACAAATAAAATACAAATTTCACAAATACAATACCTCTTGTCAGGCATAGTTAATGTCTTACCCAAATGTCTAAAATGTTTACACATCAAGAAGTGTCGGAAAAAACAGATAATCAGTGGATAAACTGTCGCACCGCACGTTCATTTAATTTCCCCTTAACTTTTCCCTTAGGTGCCAAATCGGAAGCTGCTGAATCGGAAGCTAACTTCGTGTCTGGGTTGCCGCTGGAGACGGACGGGGATTTTGTGATTCAACGTTAGCTTTAGCCTTCATGCATTCCTCGTATTTGCGTTTGTGATGTTTTTCAGATGGTTAACCAGATTAGTTGTGTTACTGTGCGTGGCAGACACAACTCTGCTACACTCTTTACATATGACTTTTTTTGTTTAACGTCACTTGCCCTGAATCCAAAACAAGCCCAGACGATGGATGCTGATCCGTTTCGAGGCGCTAGCTCCTCACCACAATGCTCCTCATCTCCAATTGCTGTTGTACTTCTTGAGTCCACTGGGTGATTTGAGGCGGCCGCTGCAGGGTGCACTCACTTGTTATTTAGGCAGTTTAAAGAAGCCTTAACCATGTGTTCACCTCCTGGTGGTTGGCTGACTACTGGTTGACAAGGTGCTTGATAAGATATGCACCAGAGCCCACATTATAAATGTAAATATCGCCAATGATCAGGTTAATTTAATTGTGGCAGCCAAAATCGTGATCGCAATCAAAAATCGATTAATTGTGCAGCCCTACGGTAAGGTGTCTATGGATCGGGTGAGGGGAAGGTTCGGGCGGGCGACCACGGGTTCGGGCAGAGGATTGGTGTTGAACCGGGGGCTTAACTGGTCTGGGTCAAACTGTCCCCGGCGTCCGGTCAAGGGGTCTTCTCGACGACGAGGGAGGGCTCCGGGACCGCCCTGGGGGACAAAACGGCGACTGGCGGTTGTAACCTCCTCTCGATGGCTGATCCAGGGGATACGCTGGGGTTCGGCCAGTAGTTCGCCTGCGGCGGGCCGCCCCCGGAGATCTGTTCATTGGCTCCGTCGGAGACCAGCGGTGGGGAGACCTCCGGGGAGAGCAGACGGACAAATGGCCTGTAGGTCCATGGCGGGGAATCCCCTCGGAGTGTCTGGTGGGCCGACGGACTGGAGATTGGTGCCTGGGTACTGATGCCGTGCTGATGGAGATGGGCTGGACGACCGGTTGGGGAAGGTCGAGTTACCCCGGGCTCCCAGTCACAGGACGGCGATCCCGTCGCCGACAGCATGTCTCCTCTATCATCCTAGCGGGGAGCTGAATTAAGGGTGGAGGGCGAGGCTGGTCCAAGGGGAGTTGCGACAGGAACCGCAGTTGGACCAGGCGTCGGCGTTGCTGCTGGGAGGGACGACGAGGGCGAGATTCCCCTGGGGGTCGAATAGGTAGTCGGGCGGAGGACCAGCGAAGGCAGAACCTCCCAGGGGGCCGAACCGGGTCAAGGGCGCTGGAGGTGATAACCCCTCCAAGGGTGTAGCTGGGATTGGGGATTCTTCCGGGACCTGCGTCACAGCCAGGAAAACATTGGGGGGCTGAGCTGGAGCCAGAATCTCCGTTTACTATGTTCTTTAAAAGCTTCTACTTTGTTTGACTGAACAATGATCATTTCCTTTTTTTCATGTATAGCTCCATGTAGGAGGAGAATTTTTGCTTTTCTCATGCTGCTTGACATGGCAGAGGGGAGAGGTCGAAGAAGGGGCCGGTTTTGGGTGCATCCGCTGAACCAGCGACGAAGACCTCAAGGACATTTCCATCATCTCGTGGCGGAGCTGAGGCTGGACAGTGGGCACCATCATTAGTATCTATTAGTATCTATAGTACCTATCTGAATTTTAACCAAACAGGTATTCAAGGAATCAGATAGTTATAAGAAAGTACTTTTATTTTAAAAAACGTTTTTTAAACTTGTGTAACAAAAATAACAGACATGTAATTTAACTTATTTTAAAAAATACAATTAAAAACACAACAAGAACAAACTATTTACATTATATATTTACATTTTACAGGTTTGTGTAAAGTTCCTCCTCCCATCTTTGCTCGGAGCTTGTTGAAGGAATGGGTGAAAAGGGCCCTGTAGGTCTTTGGATCATTTGGGGTCTTTCTGCTGGTGGTTGAAATGGGGTGTGGGTGGATGGCCCTGTGATGGGTGAGGGGAGATGTGGCATTTGGGGTTGATAATACTGGGGCTGCATACTGGTAGGATCATGGGGCATTGAGCCTTGTTGAAACTGTAGATTCTCCAAATTGTCAAGGGTGCTTAGAATTTGCATTTTTGCCTGCTGTCTGATTTTTTGTTGTCCATTCTGTAAAGGATCGGAACAAGGCTGAGTGCAAAATGATAGGCTTCATCGAGATCTAAGTTTGGCATGTGGGGTTTTGGGGCATGGTCCTGAAGAATTGATATTAGGCGATCACCAATATCTTGTGGTTTGTAGCTCCTTCTCGGCTCTTTTCCTTTACTGCTCTGCTGTTGGCTTGTTCTTGGGGCTTGCTCCCTTGGGCTTCGGGACCTGTGGCCAGTCTCTGCTGAGATGGTAGGCAGTGACAGGGATGGGGCAGGAGAGGGTGTATCGCTCCTTTGTTGAGAAGGACCTGGGGTGCTCGGACAACCCTTCAGATTCTGAGAAGGAGAGAGGACTCCCAGGTCTCTCACCTTCCTCCGTTCTTGCCACCCTGGCCAGACTGCTCTTGGAACTGTATTTAAAAAAGAAAGAAAATTAAAAAATCACCTTCAGTCCTCTGGACAAATTTGCACAGTGACACCTTAATTTATATCCATTATCTCTTGTTGATATAAAATGTTATTTTTTTTACAAACAATAATTTATGAACAAAAGGATTTAAAGCTCTTAATGTTTTCATGCATATGTTAAAAACGTTTAACACCAATCCTCTTAGCTAAAGATGGGGCAAAAGGAAAGACATTATGTTCTCATACTTCCACTCCTTTTGGGTACCCCCTGCTGATCCACTTGGCAGAGAACTTCTCTTTCTGTTTTTCCACAAACCCATCTCTGAGTGCTTTCCATCTGTTCTTGCAGGTATCAGCTGAAAAACAACAATGAGTAAAGCAATTGATCTGACTTGGAAGTGAATTTTTATTATTTCTTTACAAACAGGTGTAGGATCCACCAGCCATCATTATCCAGTGAAACAGGACAAGAGCATATTTAACACCTCTGAAACCACAGGATGGAGACGGGCTCCCCTTTTGATCAGCGAAGCAAGAGGGACACCAGGACACCATGCTAGATGTGGGACATGTCTGGCATGGGGGTGCGAAGCACCAAGTCAGCAGGAAGCAAGGCCGAGAGCTTTCCCCCCAATACAGACCTCCAGGATGTGTATTGGACCTGTCTTAGCAAGAGACTGGCTCAAAACACCCAAGTACCACTAAGCTAGCCTAGCCGCGCTAGACAACCCATGGCAACAAATTTAATTCTCTGCCAGGGTGGGTCTAGTTACCCTCCATAAGGCTCGAGGCTGGATTCTCCTAAAACTGGCCGGACCAATCACCATGAAGTGTAGAGTCAGAAGGCGGGCGTAACTAAGTGACGACAGAGGCGCGACGATTCTGACAGAAACAACCGGCGCGCAATAAACAGTTATCTTTGGACTCGGCTTTGGCCACAGCCCTTAAAGATTTGAAGCTAAAATTCAACTTGAAACATAAACAAAGGACGGCACTGAAGTGTTTCATTGAGAAGAAAGACGTATTTGGACTTATGCCGACGGGATATGGCAAATCCTTAATATACCAGTTGGCTCCACTGGTTGGGAAGCTAATGGGACTTAGCCACAATCCGCCAGTGCTCTCGGAACTACGTCAGCCTATTCGTTGCGTTGATTGGTTGTATACCTACCCAATTGCTGCAGAGGGATTTGAAAGACAACCTTTTAGCCCGCCTCCCTCCCTGTCGAGCTTCCCTAGATCCTTGTGCCTTCAGAACATGGGTCTAGCGCGGCTAGGCTACCACCAAGCCTCAAAGGAACCAAATTGATGGCAATAAAAATTATGACTGATTCCTGAAACACAGAAAGGAAACCTGGAGGATCACTGCAAAGACATTCCATTCACAAACAAAGGAACTCTGAACTCACACCAAAACTAACAAAGAAAATCATCTCCCAATTCTGGACAAAACTCCCTTTTATGTACATTCATTTCATAGAACAAGTGGACCTTTCAATCACTTCATGTTTAATCTACGTCCTGCCTTACTTTTAATATTTTATTCCTCCTGATTAGTATCAATGTCATAATTTTAACATGTCTGCCGATCACATATGAGCATGTTTGGTATAATTTTAATCAGCTATCTATCAGTAATGCTCCTAAATAAACCATGTTCAACAAATTTCAGTATTTTGGAAAGTTACAGAAATTACCTGAAAATGTAACTCTGTGAGGGACCTCTGGACATCAGCCCCCACTGACGGAGGATGTACCAGACCCCTGCTGAGTTAATGATATGCAAAGGCACACTTTAAAAGACCACAGCTGAAAGCACCATTCGGAGTTCTCCTGAATTTTGAAGTCGACTTGCTATCATCACTCTGAGGCTCCACTCTGTCCACCGTTGTTCCGACCCACATCAACCAAGGCCGACCGGACCATCCACCGAGGCAGCATCATCATCATCATCACGACATGCAAGTACCTTTCAGTCACTGGAACTTGGTGCAACTTTCTCAAATTATCTTTTCAAAGATAATATTTACAGGCTAACAAATTAGCCTACTATCAAACTGACGGCTGCTTTCAGGTGTGGTCTGTTTATCCCTTTTCCCTCAGAACTCCATATTTCAAGCGTAATATTAATCCCAGTGTTACATTGAAATATTGTGTTCTCTTCCTTCCCTTTTCCCATCATTCACCTCTCACCATCTTATTTGTTTTGTGTTGCTGTTGTGCGTCTTAATGTGTGTTATTGTTGTTGTTCTTGTTTAGCTTAGTTTAATAAATGTACATAAATATAAGTTCAGTGCCTCACTTGTTTTGTTGTTCACATCCTGGTCCCTAACTTGTATAGATTCCAGCTACCTCAATTTTATACATAACCTCTCAAGATAAATAATTCCCCTTATGATTCCTGAAGCTCTTCTTGACAGTGCAACAAGAAGTGTTTCATACGCTGTTATTATATTTGTCTAACCTAAATACTTTGCTGGTCGAATATCAGGTAGACTATGTAATAATTCTGTATAAAAACATTAACCCCATTTGAGCAAACATTAACCCTACATTAACATTTATGGAGTTAGAACAGTCTCATAATTCACAAATGCACACAGAAGAATTCACAAATGTAAACTGCAATCCACAAATGAATTAAGAAAGTTCACAAATGTATTTCTGCATTCACAAACTGCTTTTGTGTGTGAATCTTTTTTGAGACTGCTCTGCCGTCAGCTCAATCCACAAATGCATTTTTTTCAACACGGAAGTTTCTATAGCCAATCAGATGTCTCCCTCCTTTCAGCCAATCACAAAAACTCACCCCACGTGGGGGTGGGTGTACTGTTCAGCCAATCATATGAACGCGTCCGCACAGCGTTATACTTGACCGTGTCATTGGGCTGAAGAGTGAAGCTGCCCGTCGGAGAGTCCATGGCGTCTGATGGGGACAATGCTTTAAGTGTAAGTGGGGACAAGGGACTTTGGTGCTACTAACGTAGGCAAAACATGGCGGAGGTGGCTGCGTCGCAGGAGAAGGTAGCGGGAGTAGTTGGAACAAAATAAGCGTTTCTGCATGGTTTGTTGGGCTCCATGCTGAACATACTGTTCGCCAACTGTAACATCTTCAATGCTACCAAAAAATGCGACTTATGGAACATCAAGCAGCCACCTAAACGTAGATTCTGGAGTCGCCGCTGTCAAGACAAACAAGGGCGGCACACATCAAAGGACCATGCGGAGCCTCCACACGCACCGGCTCTGTATGTGCTCTGCTTTGGACTCCTGTTTTTGCCATTGTTCTCAGCTGAAGCAATACAAAGACGTGTGCCTGAGCATGGACTGAACATGATCCCATATAAAATTTTAAATATTGGATATGGACAATGCATTGTATCTGCCGTTCTTCGCATTGGCCTGGTTCGAACTGAACAAACGGTAAAAGTCACAAAGACTAACAGCAAAGGACTCGCACACAACTGGCCACAAATTCGACTTTATTTTATGCTTTTACTCCTGGCGGGGGACATCCACCTAAACCCCGGGCCTGTCACACACAGTGACAAGACTGTTGCTGTAGGACTGGAGCCTGTCATTTCCACCGAGGCGCTAAAGGTGTTAACATCACACGGGAATGATACAACTCCCCAAATCATGACTACGGAGTCGAGATTTGTTGTATCTACGCGACTACTCCAGGCGCCATCAGCGGCGGATCAGAGGGGAGAGACCGTGGTGGCAGGCGGAGACACCGTGCCAGGTGAGATGGACGGCTCACCGCTGGAGGAGATCGCCGAGCCCAGCGCCTCAATCAACCCGGCCGGGAAGGAGATTCTACCGGAGGAGGTGAGATACGGGCACGCCCGGCATGGCCCGGACACGGAACCGACAACATGCACGGCCTCATCGGAGGCGAAGTGTGGAGCTTTAACCCGAAAGGAGAGGGCACCTTCCTCAGGATTACACGGGAGTAAAGGCAAACCAACAAATGCACGGACTAAAACTGTGAAGACAAAGGACACCTCTGATGAAACTGAACCTACAAAACCCGGACTTTGTGCGAAACAAAAAAGACAAACCGTGAGTAATCATTCTTATGCCCTGCAACATATCGTTTCCACCGTCAGTCATGCCAAAATTATATGGGACCGGGACCAGAAACCTAATGGGATTTTTGGAGGGCATTTAAATATATGCAGCTTAAAGCACAAACACGATGAAATAAAGACGCTTCTAATGAACTCTAATTTGCAAATTTTAGGGCTAACAGAAACTTGGCTTGATCATAAAATTAACACTAGTCTTCTGGATATTTCTGGCTACAACTGTTTTAGAAAAGATAGAAAATCAGGTAAATTAGGATATGGAGGGGTGCTTATGTATGTCTGTGAATCCCTTAAATGTACAGAGCTAACTTTTAATTGTGATGTCCAAATAGAATATTTATGTGTTGATATTAATTTGTCCCCTCGAATGCATTTTTTGATTCTGTTGTTATATAACCCCCCATCTACCAATGATGATAAATTCTGTGAAGATTTAGAAAAAATAGTGAAAGCAATGCCCCTTAAATCTGAAATAATTATAATGGGTGATTACAACAGGGATTGGTTCGACATAAAGAAAAAGAAAAAATTAAAAAATGTGATGACTAAATACGATTTTACACAAGTAGTAAAAGGAGCAACAAGAATCGCTAAGACAAGTAAAACACAAATTGATTTAATTTTCACAAATAAAGAGGAGCGCATTCAAAAATCATACAATTTCCTAACAGGATTGTCTGATCATAACATGACTCTTATAGTAAGAAAATTATCCAAGAAACGCTTTGCTAAATTTGAGAAATCTAAAGTTAGCGCAATAATTATTCCCAAAAAGGATATCCCAAAATTAGATAATGAGTTACAAAAAATAAATTGGGAAAGCCTAGTGTGGGACGATGTGGATAGTAGCTGCAGGCAAATTATGGATAAAACAGAAAGTGTTGTAGGTGTTGTAGGTAGGTTTCTAAAGAAGTGCAACAATGGTAAACAGAAAATTCTACCCTGGATTAGTGAATCTATTAAAAAATTAATGAAACAAAGAGACCAAGCCTTAAAAAAGGCAATCAAAAGTAAACTCTATACTGACAGGATTATATACAAAAGTCTCAGAAATCGTGTGCTTAAAGACATGAGAGTCGCCAAAAGTAATTTTTATGTCTTCACAATCACGCAGGCTCGAGGAAATCCATCCATGATGTGGAGAACAATAAATAATATCGTCAAACCAAAAGGAAAGCAAGTGAATATGTATGAACTTAAAATTGGAGCTGAGCTTGTAAATAATAGTACACAGATAGCACAGAAATGTAATAATTATTTTGTTTCATCCATTGAGGAATTGGCTAACTCCCATGACTTGAGGGTAGACTATCAGCAATTAAAAAATTAAAATAGTAATAGGTTTTTATTTGAAGAAGTAACTGAATCAGAGGTGCTGAGAGTGATAGAAACTATTAATAATAGCCATGCTAAAGATCTTTTTAATATTAATGCTTCACTTCTTAAGAGGAATAAAGAAATATTGGTAAAACCCCTAACTCATTTGGTTAATCTTTCCTTTAAAAAAGGAGAATTTCCAAATGACTGGAAACGATCAAGGGTTATACCCATATTTAAATCTGGAAAAGCAAATGAAGTTTCTAACTATAGACCAATTAGCATTTTGCCGATCTTCTCTAAAGTGTTGGAGAAGATCGTAGCAAACCAATTAATGTCCTTTTTACAGTGCAACAACACACTGCATCCTCTGCAGTTTGGATTCCGGCCTCGACATTCAACCGAAACTGCCAATTGCTATTTTATTGAACAACTTAAATTAGCAATTGACAAAAGAGAAGCAGTCGGAGCAGTCTTTTTGGATTTAAAAAAGGCCTTCGATCTGTTAAATCACAATGTACTTCTACAGAAATTATCTAGGTTAAACTTTGATGAAATAACATTGCAATGGTTTAAATCATATTTGCAGCAAAGACAACAATGTGTAATAATAAATAATGAAAAATCATCTTATTTAGCTCTAAATACGGGAGTCCCACAGGGATCTATACTTGGTCCACTTCTCTTCTCACTGTATATAAATGATTTACCAAATATCTGTCCCGGTGCTGGTTTCCAGATGTATGCAGACGATGCAGTTGTTTATGTGAGCAGTAAAAATGTTGAAGCCATAACTGCCCAGCTGCAGAGTCATTTAGATGCTGTGTCAGTTTGGTTTCAAAATTCAGGGCTCACCTTAAATGTCAATAAAACAGTGTCAGTTTGCTTTTCCTCAAGATGTCGTCCATATGAGGAACTGCACCTGACAATTAATGGTCAAGTCATTGAACAAGTAAAGGAAGTAAAATATCTGGGTCTGATTTTAGACTCCCATTTAACATTTGAAAGTCATATTAAAAAGATAATAAGAACAGCCAAGGCAAATCTGTACACCTTTCAACACATAAGGGACTGTTTATCATTTCAAGCAGCAAATGTGTTTATGCATGCTATGATTTTTTCCCATCTCAGTTATTGTATAACCTCCTGGTCACAGGCAACGATCACAGCAATTAGTCCAGTAAGAATGATCTATAATAGAGCCTTGAAAATACTGGCTAGAAAATCTGTTAGAACCCACCATTGTGAAGTTTTGCAGAGGTTGCACTTTCTTAGTATTGAAAATTTTATAAACTTCTGTAATTTAAAATTAATGTATAAATGTCTGTACAATCAAGCCCCTGAGGTTCTTGGACAGTTCATTGTTCCACTTAGAGCAACAGGCTCAAGAACACGCGGAGCCTTTAATGGGAATGTGAAAGAGCCTGGGAGAGACACTGTGTTTGGAAGATCTGCTTTTTCTGTTCAGGTTGCTAAACTGTGGAACTCTCTGTCACGCGAACTGAAACAAGACCTAGATCTAGGGGCTTTTAAAAATGAACTGAAGCGGGTTTTAAAAGGGGATCAGGTCTGCAACCATTTTTAGATTGATCAAAATGTATTTGTTTTTGTATTAATGTTGTTGTTGTTGTTTTGTTTGTTTTTCTCTTTCTCTCTTCTGTAAAAGCCCTTCTAGGGACGGACTTTGCAAATTAGCTCTGGCTATAAATGTCATAGTGTTATACATGTTTATTGTATACACTGGTCCCTATTAAATAAACAATAAATAAATAAATAAATAAATAAGTGAAACATAAAAAGGTTAACTTAATTTTTCTAGGTTGTGAGGTTTGCTCAGATAGTTAGATAACTGTATGAAGTGTGCATATGGTTAAGCGGTTTAACTGTGTATCTAGCGTCATGAGCCAGCGAAATGTATAGCGTCAGCTAGCAGCGTAACCAAATGGGCTATGTCAACAAGCTATGCTGGCGTTCCTGCATAAAATTAAGGTTACGTTAGCATCTTGTAGTTAAGTTTAGGTTGTAGTAAATATAATGACTGTTTGACAGGGTCTGTCGCCTCAAGCCGAGTTAGCAGCCCGGACTTTTGTCCAGCTGTTGGCCCGGGAGCTGACGTCTTCCACCCCGACCCTGACACAGAGCACATCAGTCAGGGATGGAGGCAGTGCGCCAGTGCCTGCCAATGGTGGTAGGGTGAGACAGGCCATGACAAGGTGATTGACTGTATTTATGCTGCTATAAGAAGTCCCATATTCTAGTCAAGCATTTAGTATAGACGGGTTTCTGTGCAACGTTATCGCAGATATGCGCGTGCAGCCAGGGGGCAGAAAGCGGTGCATTTTGTATTGAACACAAGTCTAGTCCAGCAGCAAAAGAAGGTCAAACGGGAAAAAAGTAACAAGGAGTTGTTGCGCTGTTAACGGCAAAAACCGGCAAAAGGATGAATGGAAATGTTTATAATATCCCGAGGGGATGTCATCAGTTTGCCCAAAGAGGAAGATTAGCTGTGTAGGATGTTCACGTACACACTGGCATCATAAGGTCTCGTTTTTAGTCCCTGTCTCTGGCTGGATGCAACACTGAAACCGTGTCATAAACCTTTAAGTTTTGCACATGACCACACAGAGGATTAGAACAATATAAGGTTCAATAGAAGCCTCATTCATTTAACTATTTTTCCCCCTAGGAATCACTGAAGCGTGATATACTTCAAAGACTGCATGACCATCTGAAACTCATCTTGGAGAGGCAGCCCCTTGACCTGGATGGATTAAACTTTGTTTGCCAACAAAATTTGGTTTTATTGACTACTCTGGGTGACGTAGTCAATGTAGAACATATACTGGCTTCACTTACGGACCTGTGTCATGTTATCCAGCAGGAGAAAGACAATCAGCAGACATTTGTAATGCTGGATTTCCAAATGGGCTCTCGTGGCCGTCCACGAATCACAATATCAATAGAGACTCTGACACATCTTGTTGAAATTGGGCTGCCATCAAGATGCATTGCCAGACTCTTTGGTGTGTCAAGAGCAACTCTGTTTCGGCAAATGGCGGAAAATGATCTGTCATTGTCCTCGTCATATAGTAACTGCAGTGATGATGAATTGGATTCATTAATCACCACAATTAAGAGCACAATGCCAGATGCTGGGAGCAGAGTGGTCAAAGGTGCCCTACTGGCACAGGGGCACAAAGTACAGTGGGATAGAGTCCATGCATCCATGCATCGCGTGGACACCGCTGGTGTGCTCTCACGGATGACCCGCCTGGGATGTGTGGTGAGGAGGACAGACATGGTTCCTTACCCCAAGTACATGGTGCACATTGACACCAACCACAAGCTCATCAGGTATGTGTTTACGCTATCTGTATTTGAACTGTTCATTTCATTTTTATGTCTAGTTGTGTATCACTTTTGTGTTTTGTATCATTTGAACCAGAATAATAGATCACATTGAACTTCATCAAATTGCAGTGCCATACACTGACATTGTTCTGCTTACAGTCTCACATATGTTTTATTGTGTGCCTATGCTGTAAGAGATGTTATATAGTGTGCTTAGAAGTTACTTCTTATTTTCTGTCCTAGGTACAACTTTGTTATCTTTGGGGTGATAGAAGGCTATTCACAGAAGGTAAGACTTTTCCCTGTCAAGGACAAAGAATTGTAAAATGTTGCCCAGATCCCCATTTCAAGCAGGGAGGATGTTTTTCTTCTTAAATGTTTCACAACCAAGAAACCCCAAGGATCATTTGCAACATGTATTCATTTAAATAGCTATTGATGAACATTTCTGGTGATTAATTAAAAAAATAGAATATTTGCTTACCCAAATGAGTAATATTTCCCTTTAAAATGTAAGTTCTGCCCAATTTCATAGCCAACAGTTATTTTGTCTTCATACCAAATGAAGACAAATAACTATAATCATATATACTATTATAAATAATCATATACTATAAAATAATAATCATACACTATAATAAACATAATCTAATATAAAAAAAATGAACAACTGCTGAGACTTAGCTTACACATACAAATATTCACAAAAGTCATGACGTGTATCTAGCTCCGAGGTCCAAACTTTAAAAATTCATAACAAAAAAGTATGTGAAATAGAGCAACAGGATTTTGCAAGTGTCATTCTTTTCACATGAATGCTTTGACATGAACTGGGAATAGGTTAGAATTGTTGGCGAGTTCCCCTCCCTGAGCTACCACCTTATCGTGGTGAAGGGGTTTTTGTGTCCCAACGATCCTAGGAGCCATGTTGTCTGGTGCTTTATGACCAGTTGTTAGTGTAATAGTGTTTTGTTATTGGACTTCTGTGCTCATCACAGATTGTCCATAACCACCTCCTTAATCACCACCTGGTGGTGAGTTGGCTCTGATGGTGGGGGACGATCCCGATCAGACCCGGCAGACCTTAAATAATAATTCATGAAAGTACTAATGTATGATTTAATTTGTCCTTGTATAGGTAGATCATGTACCTGAAGGTAGCAGATAACAACCGCTCTGACACCCACTTGGCATTCTTCAGTGACGCTGTAAATGAGCATGGGGTTCCCTTGAGGTATGCATATTAATTATTATTGCCATTATGTACTTAGATAAATTAGATACTCCCATCAAATATCTCTATTATTTCAAAATCACTTGTACTTACTATAGAGACAACTTTCTATTTTCCAATAAAGTAGCGCTTTCATTGTAGTAATCCTTTTGTAGTTGGATCAAATTAGCATCGTGTTGACATATGCTTGGACCTGTACGTTCAAATAAAAGCCATTACCAAGCATTTGCTTCAACACAGTTTGGACAGTTACCACATGCATTTGTATTTGATAGAAAGGTGAAAAAACAGCACTGCAGTTGCTGTGTTTACTTGTTTAAGAAAAAAAAAAACAATTGAAGTGACTTGTGTGGCATATAGAAATGATTTACATATTTAATTTGCATTTAATTTAGTACAGTTCATGCTGTGTGTGTGTGTATGTGATAATATTTCCTGGGTGTTTTCTGTAAAGCTAAGAGGTCGGTTAACTGGTTGAAAATGTATTCTTAGCAGTTTGCATTGTCTAACTCCAACCGTTCGAATACTGTGTGCAGAGACAAGGGAAGACTTTCAGAGAACGAGAACACACACAACTGTAATGTTGTTGTATGTGTGTGGCGAACTGCTGCGAATTATTTTGTCTTTGCAGACAAAATAAACAATTTCAAATTAAATGTGTAGTGGAGGGCAGCTTCACTCTGCACCACATTACACTAGCATTTCACATTATAGGAGGTGGACTACTGCAGACAGATTATACTACATACGTGGACCTATCAGGCCATAATTTATTGCTTGATTATACAAAAATGCAGGGTAATCCAAGAGGTCCCCTTGCTATTTGGCACTGTACCTAAAACTATTGCAAATGGATGTGCGTACATCTCTTCAAAATGGAGCCTTTAATGTGTGTTTGTGATGCTTGAACTTGATAGATTTTCAATGCTGCATAATTATTCCTTCAGATATAAAATTCATGTTTGTATTTTCAGAGTGAGAGGAGATCATGGTGGAGAAAATGTAGGAATAGCAGAATTGATGTTCACAGTTCGTGGAACTGACATTAACAGCTTCATTGCGGGAAAAAGCGTACACAATCAACGGTGAGTTCAACATCATTTTGTAAGTTTTAGGTATTATTTATTCTTAACATTCGCTCCATAAGCTGTTGTAAGAATAAACAATGTCTTCACCAAAAACCCATTGGCCATGATCTCAATCTTTTTAAAAGAAAAATTAACATAAAATTCAATTCATCATGTATAGTACTCACTGCCATGTCTGTCAGGTGGATCTTTTTAAAAACGTGTACAATAACAATTAAAAAGCATTGTCATTAATTTAATGGCTGCAACAAAGTGAGCAGTTATTTTAGGTTTTTAAGGTGCATGTATATTGAAAAATGTCTTCTGTCCTTATGTTTTGTTTTTTCAAATACAGAATTGAACGCCTGTGGCTGGATGTATTCATGAGTGTCACTGGTGTGTACTACAACATCCTGCACTCTCTTGAGGACGAAGACCTGCTTGACATCAGCAATGTCCTGCACATATTCTGCTGCCGTTATGTTTTTTTGCCACGCATTCAGGCCAGCCTGGATGTCTTCGCTGATGCATGGACCAACCATCCGATCAGGACAGAGCAAAACCTGACACCAAATCAGTTGTGGCAGGTGGGCCAGGGCCTCAATCCTGTTGCAGATCCTGATCCTGTGGTAAGTCTTGCATTTGTTAAATGTCTTTTCAAAACCTTCTGACTTTCTAATCCCCCAAAAGCCTTGGCTTTGTGTAAGCAAGAATTGGGTTATTTTCCACCACAACAGTATTTGTATGCACTTCTGGTGGAGAGAATCAGTGTAAGCAGGTCTTTCCTTCTTTACCATATGTGATTGCCTTCATATTATAGCACAATCATTAATTCAGCTTAATAAAAAAATGTCATGTCTTTTTATATATTGTTTCTCAAATTACGTTTGTATGAAGTGGTATGTGCACAGTGCATTTAACTCTTTCTTGCATGAATTATGAGCACTTAAGTCAGGTTTTTGTTCTACTTTAGAAATGGTTAATGTGTATAATGTTAATACGTGCAGATTTCTTTGTCAGGGTGTCATCATCCCAGAAATTCAGTGGGAGGACAACGGTTATGTGAATGAGCCTCATAAAGGCGTCAGTGTCCCAGCACACGACAGTCCTCTCTTGGATCATGAAGTGGTGGCACTGCAAGACATCAATCCATTGCAGCAGTCCGACTGTTTTGGAGTGGACATATATCTCAACACCATCCTATACATTGAGAACTTATTTGAGGCAAGATAAGAGATCCTATTGCTTTCTTGCCTCTTTCTAGTGGCTCCCTGTGACTTGACTGTGACTAAAAAGTTAATGTACACTACTGCAGAAATTTTCATTTTCTTTGAGAAGATACCTGTTTGTGCTTTACATGCATATAATTTGGGGAAAAAAATAAAATACAATGAGAGGGACATGAGTTCTTCATCATCTCTTCTCGTCCTTCCCACAGCTCAGTCCTTGTTGTAGTGCGTGCAAAGTATAACTGTCATTTGTCAAACACAAACTCCATGTAACAGGTGGAGCTGGCATTTGCTGTGCTAGTAGGGTACAAGGTTAGACCATCATCAGACAGGTTGTTTCAATAGTAAAAGTAATGCTATTAGTGTCTGTCAATCATACTGTATCTGCAGGGAAATACTTTATATATGGCAGCTGTTGCATCATGCATCAGTTCCTTTATGATTGGTTTCAAACTATTTGAGGTGTAGCATGTATGGACAGAGACACTCAACAGCTCAGCAATGTTTCAGAATTTAAGTGCTAGTTTTTGTTTCATAAAATGTAATAAAGAAAATCTATTATAATCAAGAAATTAGAGATAATTCAACAACTTTACAAATAAACCAAGGTTTTTCATAAGTATTTATTTGAACTTCATCAGAAATTTAACCCGTCCTGGTCAGCTTAAACACAGAACACACATAATAACCATCAGTCTAGACATCACTTCAGCCTCACTGAATTTTACAACAATATTGCAAACTTGTGCAAGAACACAGATTATGCCTCTGACAAAATGGGAAATATACTGTTAACATCAGCAGTGAATTAACATGAATCCTATACAGCTGACACAAACATGAAACTTAAAAAAAAAAAAAATAAGGCAAATGTCTAAAAGCACCAGCAGTTTCACACCCATCTATACAAGTCCAAAGCCTGAACTGATTGAGCCAAGGGCCATCATCATGTCCTGGTGGAAGCTTGTGTAGGAGAGGTAGTGACTTGGGAGCTTCAGTTTCAGGAAGCAGGTGAGAGCCACTGGGTAACATGGGGTTCCGACCTCAACACTGAGGCTTCCTGTGGGTCATTCCCACCCCGTCCAAAACTTCATAAGCCCATGTAGCGTCTCTGGTGATGCTATGTAAGAGAAAAATTGTACACGAAACATCATGCATTTCATCAAAACTTGGATTATTTTTCAAATATCTCATGTGTATGGACAATAAATCTGCATTCATAGATTTGTCTATACAACAAGTCGAGTGTATTTTTTAATACTATCAAAACTACTGTCACCATGCTTTTTCTAGACTTTTACCTTTCTCAAACATCGCAACTGTCACACAAGAGAAACTTCAGCTGATAGTGCAGGTCTTCTGATTAAATGCATGCATAATACAAACAGATCATTATTTATCATTGTTATAATTTTTAATTTCATTTTTTAAAGCATTCATGCAGCCTAAAGTCTTAGCTGTCCTAGCACCCTGTCAACAAATTCAAATGGGAAACGCAATAACAGATGAAAGAAATAGCATTACCTTCCTCTATGAATTTCCTCAAGAAGCCAGTGACGAGACTGACTTTCTCCAACGGAATGTCGTCACCGTCCTCGTCACTGTCATAGTTTGGTTGTGGCCAGGTAATACTCTCGATCACCTACATTGGATCAAATGTAAACATTTCAAGTCTGCAGTGTAAAGTACTCTTATGAGTTTATTTCTCTCACATATAATTAATAGAGCTCTGGTGTATGATGAAAATAAACATTTTTATTTTAGATACCTGTGGCAGAAACCAAAGGAACGCATTTTAAAATCTTTGCATAAATCCAATAGAAGACAACAAAGCTTACCTGTGGGTCAAGCTCCTCCTTTGACTCCCTTGGGAAAATGATGTGGTGGACATCTGACCGATCTACAAGAAGTGGCCAGATTCCTGTTTCTTTAAGGCCTTTCCGGATCTGTTTCACTGGCTGTTTAATGCGGTGAAGTACCTGAAGACACAAAAGCCAAAATATTTACATTGAGCCACTATTTTATAGGAAACAACCATAAGTGCAAATTTAACATGAGTGACACAGCCACCCTTTGTGCTACATGCTTAGACTGTCATGTTACCATTATATTTCAACAAGGTAATTTAAAAGGATTACTGCATGTGAAAGTAGCTCTTGGAACAGCCAGATGTGATTGGTGGAGGTTGGTAATGGAAGATCCCAGGACAGGCAAAGGTCAGTCACTCTGCTGGTCTCTGCTGCACTAAGTTCAGCATTCTTGAGCTGAAGCAGCTACACATTCACAAAAAGGTTAAGGAATTCTGTTATTACATGCACAGTTGTCTCTGGTCACTCCAAAAAAGTCAAAAAGCATGATAAAAATAGAGTAAATCACAGAGACACCCAAAATCTTTGTAAATCACATTTAACCAGATGTCTCAGCACAGACACAGGAATTGAATTTTGATGATGCCTGACAGTAACAAATATGTAGAAAATAATGCATTGGTATACAATAAGCCAACTTAACTACCTCACTCACCAAACCAATTGTTTCACGATAGTCAGTATCAGGACAGTCCTCCAGGGTCAGAGCTGAGGCTGCAGTGTCAATGCTCCCACCAGTCAACAGCGTCAACACAGGCAAACTAAGTCCTGAGAAGCCAAAACCACCATGCAGAAAAGAATGACCCATCATTCGGCCTGCCATCTCAAATAGGTGGCTTTCCCTCAGCACAGCAGCTGCAGAGGGAACGCGGTGTTCTTTTGCCCCATCAAAAAGAGCTGTAGGAGCAGCAGAGCCTAAATAAAGAGAAACGTATGTCGTAAGAAACACTTAACCATCAGTTGAAAACCATGCATGCACACCTAAAGACATAAATTAGACGTAAATCAATCTTTATCTGTTTATTCAGATTAAAGTGAAAGTCTGGGTCTTTTGATGTGGGGTTATGCAGTATGAGTTTCTTATCACTATTCAATATGTGACTTACTGTAAACAGTTGTAGGCCACCCCTCTATGACCACACAAGGGCTGTGTTCCTATTATTTTTTATGGCTGAAGGAATTTATTTTTGAAAGGAAATGGCTGTGTGACTGAAATATTTCGTGACTATTTTGAAACTAAGGAACACACACTTTGGGCAAGCCTTCTTTTAAGAAAGGAAGCATTGTGCTGGTGTTAACAGGACCACAAGCAACAAGTTTTTCAAAAAATACATCACACTGCTTTACCATAGGATGAGCTGACTCGGATCTATGGCAGGTAACATACTAGTTACTATTGACTAGTAGTGATAAATACCTCATACAATCCCAGAGGACCTGAACTTTTCCTTTAACCTGGAACATGTGGTTTATTTAGAATCAGTGTTTACATGTCAATACTAATCCCTCATTTAAAACTCAACCGTTTTAAGAACTCATTTGTTCCCACCTCCATCAAACTCCTAAACAATGCTGCTTAGGCCGAAGATTGTGAAATTGTTTTTAATTTTCTATAGCGTATGTTTGTGTCGTGTGACCTTGGGACATGTGCAACACTGTTTTTTTTTTTATAATGTGTTTTATGTGCAATATTGCTTTTATGTGTTTTTATGCACAACATTGTTTTTATGTGTTTTTTGTGCAATACTGGTAGCACAGCTTTAAGTCCAACACAAATTTCCCCAAGTGGGACAATAAAGTATATTGAAATTGAAATTTCACCTTAGTGTCCAAGGAACAGGTTACAATTAATTGTTTTAACATGTAAAGATGATAGATGACACCCAAACACACCATCTCTCATGCATATACAAACCTAAATTTAGTCTGAAGCCTGTCTTCAATTTTTGCATGGCCATGAACAAAACATGGCGGGTGACACCATCACCAACTGCTGCATCTCCTTCAAAAAAAAAAAAGGAGAAGAAAGAAAATACACTTCACATAAAAAGCTCAAGCAACTACACTGTATCAAATGTCCAAAACATGGCTATTGTGCTGCCATTTTTAGGTTTCCACTACGACAAATACAGGAAATTGTTCTTCTTTAGAATTACAGAGCATGCACTCAACCACCCTACAGTTTTTAAAAAATATGTAAAATTCAATTCAGATAACAAATTCTACTAAAAAAAAAGAAAGATACACCGTTCAGTAATACCTCTCAGTCTGCACTTGAATGGAGCTGCTCAGTTAACATTATTCTGCTTGTAAAATGAAATGAATGCACTGTCCTGTTCTTCTTCTGTGTCAAACATGTCAAGTGACAAAGAGAGGCGTGGACATTCAGAACAACGGTCCAGTAATTCTTCTCTGAACAACTGGCATGCCCTTTGGGGGTCGGCTTCATTCCTCCAAACTGAAACTGTAATTTACAAAAAGAAAAAAAAATACACAAAAATGATGCAAAGGGCCTTCCAAACTGAACAGTATACTCAAATCAGCTTCCTTTCTGGAGTGGGACTAAATTTGTTTACTTAAAATTTAAATTTAAATTTTGGGAGTTCGGCAGCTTAATGGGTAGGTATTTGAAATCTATATTCATTTTTGAATATGCTGGATCAAAGTTCCTTCAATAACATTTTTGGTAACAATATAACACTGCATTTGTAATTGTTGTGGGGCAATTACCTGCAGCCAATTGTGGACGTGACGGTCCTGGCATTTCCTGTCCCCTTGGGGGACTGGCGACGACGCAAGGTGGAGTGCTGTCCATTCACAGAAAGGGAAAAAATGTGGTGTGAGAGACAGCTCTGCAACAATACACGCTCCAAACAATGTTGTGATTAAATATGGCCCTGAATACATAAAATTTGGAAAAACAGATGACAGGCAGTGATGCAGAGCTGAAAGAAATCACAAAAGAGCCACTAAACCTGGTATTTCAGATAAACGTAAGCATGTGTAATGTCATGTTGTTGTTGTTTTTATTATTATTATGATTATTATTAATAAAGAAAGGTGTTCATTTTACATTTCTGAACAATCCGAGGTGGCCATTAAGTTACAAAAGGTAAGGAAGGCCTGATGTACTGTACTCTCTAAACCCAAAAGGCATAACACGGAGAAGCACATTCATAGCTTATAGTAATACTAAAATAAAATTAAACATGATGCTCTTTACTGTAGTTCACTCACTCAGAACAGGTTATTATCTTCAGTCTTTCACCAGAAATAATAAACCTCTTACCCATCACCACATGTGCTTGCATGAGATGGGAGGACATCAGCTGGGTATGATGAAAGACAGACTGGGCAAACCTGTAAACAAAATATACATTTTTTCAAACAGATCAAATTATTATAAGACAGGTGTCACATTAATGCACCTCTTTCAAAGCTGCATTATTTCATTTCATTAGCTACAGGAAAAATTTTATGGTCAAAAATGAATACATACAATGTGTCCCCATATAGTCAGCTGGGTGACAAGTTATGGCCCCACCAATGCGGTTAATGCACAGTTCCTCTACTTCCTGTCCTTAAACCAGTTCCTTTATTTCCTGCCTTTTATTATTGAACAGACTGATTAATCCAGGGGGTCAAACCACAGCAGTCACAAGAAGAAGGAACAAACACACCTGGATTAATCAGCACAATAATGAAAGACAGGAAATAAAGGAGCTGGTTTAACGACAGGAAGTAGTGGAGCTGTGTGACTTCCAAGCTTCACATCATTATGGACTGAAACATAAGATAACTTACTTTACATGGTAAAAAATTAATCCAAAAAAAAAAATGTAAGGCTTCCTCACTGAATTTCAAACAACAGAAAAAAGAACATCGATTACCTCCGAAGATTCCTCCATGTCTGTGGTACACAGGACTGGCTGCTCAATGAATGAATCTTCATCATGGCCCAGACTAGCCCAGTTTCAGTCTCCTAAAATAAAAACAAAATGACGATAGACTTTGAAACAGTCATTTACACAAACTAAAAATAAACATTCAATGGGGAAAAGGGAGAAATGAACAACTTACAGGCAATGTTCCAGAGCATCCCTCCACATGTAGCGGCAGCAGCTGCAAAGGCATTTGACTGCCACATGTAATGCATTTTGACTGTGGCATTTTGGCAGACTCCACTGAATCAAAGGGAAGATGTTCAGTAGAAAGTGTCTCCTGTAGAGGAACTACAAATACTGTATTCCTCCCATTGTTACCAGCTGATTTAAGCAGCTGTGTGGAATAACCCTCAGACTCTGTGGGAATTATAGAGAGTTTGCAACGTCCACTACCACCTATTTTAAA
Source organism: Acanthochromis polyacanthus (assembly GCF_021347895.1). Taxonomy (NCBI): domain Eukaryota; kingdom Metazoa; phylum Chordata; class Actinopteri; family Pomacentridae; genus Acanthochromis; species Acanthochromis polyacanthus. Next base: position 43,693,768 of record NC_067117.1, read on the forward strand.
ATGGAAAGAAGTAAGAGTTCTTTAAAACCTTGCAATCTTATATTTATCAATATCAAACAACATTTATATTTTATCAGCCAACCATGCTTTTGGACTTAAGTATTGTCGCCTACCACTTCAGTAGTGGCACGAATGGTAAATAAAAGTTGGATGTCACATGACATCAGGTTTAATGACAAACATTAATTGCAATCATTTTATTAATAGGAGATAAAGATTATTACCTGTAGATTTGTAAAACATCCAACCTCCTTTTAAGGTCTTCAGTTTCGGATATTCTTCCTCAAGTACAGCCACAATCTTAAAAGATGAAAAAAGTGAAAGATTCATACCCAGCAATCAATGTGTCTGAAGACACATTTGTTAACATGTCTTGAGATGTGTTGGTAAGTCAAGACATGCCTATAAGATGCGTCTATGGACAAAGGTCTTAAGATGTCTTGAGATGGCTTAAGATATCTTGCAAATATGAAGATGTCTTAAAATGTCTCAAGACCATAGGTATTACTATAGTAAGTAGTGTCAAACACTTTTATTAATAGTTATGCCTTGTACAATATTGTACACTATATGATTACCTCATCATGCTTCATGTTGTCTGGCAGATTCAGTATCCTCTTACCAAGGCCAGCATTAATGAGTTGGAGCTCTTCTGAGCCCTTTGGAGTAAGCTGACGTGGTTGTGGCAGGACATATATTTGGAAATCTGTCCTTTTTACCACGGAAGAGGTGGGGGACAGGAACCGTCTTTTTCCTCTTGGCTGATGTTGGAACATGTTAGGAAACTGCCTGATATTAGAATGACACAATGATTAGTAATGGAAACCAGTTTGTTGTTTTGTTTATGTCATTAAAAATATATTATAAATGATTCAAGAAAAATATACCAAAATAATTCATTATAGATATGACTACAATGCTTAAAATCTTACAGTGGCCAATAGACAGGTTTCTTGTGTGCAAAGAATATGAGGTATGCGTGCAACCAGGCAACCAGGGGACTGCTTCAGAGTGAAATGAAATCAGTGTAGATAAGTAAGTTCTCCCTGATTAAATTGCAGTATAATGTCATTTCATAGAAGAAAGTCTTTGTTTCCATTGCATCATGACTGAGAAAAACACTTCCTGAAACGTCCTTGAATGTCACTTACACACGTGGACAAAATTGTTGGTACCCCTCAGTTAAAGAAGGAAAAACCCACAATTCTCACTGAAATCACTTGAAACTCACAAAAGTAACAATAAATAAAAATTTATTGAAAATTAAATAATCAAAAACAGCCATTACTTTTGAATTGTTGATTAACATAATTATTTAAAAAAACAAACTAATGAAACAGGCCTGGACAAAAATGATGGTACCTCTATAAAAGATTGAAAACTATTTGACCAGAGTGACATGATTAACTCAGGTGTGTCATTTAATTGACATCACAGGTGTTTCCAAACTCATAATCAGTCAGTCTGCCTATTTAAAGGGAGACAAGTAGTCACCCTGCTGTTTGGTGAAAAGGTGTGTACCACACTGAACATGGACAACAGAAAGCGAAGGAGAGAATTGTCCCAGGACATCCGAAAAAAATGATAGACAAACATCTTAAAGGTAAAGGCTATAAGACCATCTCTAAACAGCTTGAAGTTCCTGTGACAACAGTGGCTCATATTATTCAGAAGTTCAAGACCCACGGGACAGTAGCCAACCTCCCTGGACGTGGCCGCAAGAGGAAAATTGATGACAAATTGAAGAGACGGATCGTTGGAATTGTATCCAAAGAGCCCAGAGCAACCTCCAAAGAAATTAAAGGTGAACTCCAAGGCCAAGGTACATCAGTGTCAGATCGCACCATTCGTCGTTGTTTGAGCCAAAGTGGACTTCATGGGAGACGACCAAGGAGGACACCACTGCTGAAAAAAACTCATAAAAAAGCCAGACTGGAATTTGCAAAAATGCATGTTGACAAGCCACAAAGCTTCTGGGAGAATGTCCTTTGGACAGATGAGACCAAACTGGAGCTTTTTGGTAAGGCACATCAACTCTATGTTCATAGACTCAAAAACCAAGCATACGAAGAAAAGAACACTGTCCCTACGGTGAAACATGGAGGAGGCTCAGTAATGTTTTGGGGCTGCTTTGCTGCATCTGGCACAGGGTGTCTTGAAAGTGTGCAAGGTACGATGAAATCTGAAGACTATCAAGGCATTCTGGAGAGAAATGTGCTGCCTAGTGTCAGAAAGCTTGGTCTCAGTCGCAGGTCATGGGTCTTCCAACAGGACAACCATCCAAAACACACAGCCAAAAACACCCAAGAATGGCTGAGAGAAAAGCGTTGGACTATTCTAAAGTGGCCTTCTATGAGCCCAGATCTGAATCCCATTGAACATATGTGGAAGGAGCTGAAACATGCCATTTGGAGAAGACACCCATCAAACCTGAGACAACTGGAGCTGTTTGCTCATGAGGAGTGGGCCAAAATACCTGTTGACAGCTGCAGAACGCTCATTGACAAATACAGAAATCGTTTAATTGCAGTGATTGCCTCAAAAGGTTGTGCAACAAAATATTAAGTTATGGGTACCATCATTTTTGTCCAGCCCTATTTCATTAGTTTGTTTTTTTAAATAATTATGTTAATCAACAATTCAAAAGTGATGGCTGATTTTGATTATTTAATTTTCAATAAATTTTTATTTATTGTTACTTTTGTGAGTTTCAAGTGATTTCAGTGAGAATTGTGGGTTTTTCCTTCTTTAACTGAGGGGTACCAACAATTTTGTCCACGTGTGTAATTTTTCGTGTTATGATGGTTGTTTTCGATGTCTACAATATCAGGACCGAGTTGGCCACGTTAGTGAACGCTTTCAAAGCGTTTACGACAAGGCCTGCTAACATTCAGAATAAAAATAATAACCGCCAATGTCACGTGTAAATATGTTACAGGAAACGAGACCTTATGATGCCAGTGTGTACGTGAATATCCTAACAGCTAATCTTCCTCTTTGGGCAAACTGATGACATCCCCTCGGGATATTATAAACATTTCCATTAATTCTTCGGGGCGGCATGGCTCAGTGGGTAGAGTGGCCGTCTTGCAACTGAAGGGCTGCCGGTTCGATCCTCGCCCCGTCATGTTCGAGGTGTCCCTGAGCAAGACACCTCACCCCTAATTGCTCCTGATGGGGTCGTGGTTAGCGCCTTGCATGGCAGCTTCCGCCATCAGTGTGTGAATGTGTGAATGTGATGTATCATGTAAAGCGCTTTGGGTACCTTGCAGGTATAGTAAAAAGTGCTATATAAATACAGACCATTTACCATCTTTTTGCCGTTAACAGCACAACAACTCCATGTTACTTTTTTTCTGTTTGACCTTCTTTTGCTGCTGGACTAGACTTGTGTTCAATACAAAATGCACCACTTTCTGCCCCCTGGCTGCACGCGCATATCTGCGATAACGTTGCACAGAAACCCGTCTATACTAAATGCTTGACTAGAATATGGGACTTCTTATAGCAGCATAAATACAATCAATCACCTTGTCATGGCCTGTCTCACCCTACCACCATTGGCAGGCACTGGCGCACTGCCTCCATCCCTGACTGATGTGCTCTGTGTCAGGGTCGGGGTGGAAGACGTCAGCTCCCGGGCCAACAGCTGGACAAAAGTCCGGGCTGCTAACTCGGCTTGAGGCGACAGACCCTGTCAAACAGTCATTATATTTACTACAACCTAAACTTAACTACAAGATGCTAACGTAACCTTAATTTTATGCAGGAACGCCAGCATAGCTTGTTGACATAGCCCATTTGGTTACGCTGCTAGCTGACGCTATACATTTCGCTGGCTCATGACGCTAGATACACAGTTAAACCGCTTAACCATATGCACACTTCATACAGTTATCTAACTATCTGAGCAAACCTCACAACCTAGAAAAATTAAGTTAACCTTTTTATGTTTCACTTACACTTAAAGCATTGTCCCCATCAGACGCCATGGTCTCTCCGACGGGCAGCTTCACTCTTCAGCCCAATGACACGGTCAAGTATAACGCCGTGCGGACTCGTTCATATGATTGGCTGAACAGTACACCCACCCCCACGTGGGGTGAGTTTTTGTGATTGGCTGAAAGGAGGGAGACATCTGATTGGCTACAGAAACTTTATGTTGAAAAAAATGCATTTGTGGATCGAGCTGACGGCAGAGCAGTCTCAAAAAAGATTCACACACAAAAGCAGTTTGTGAATGCAGAAATACATTTGTGAACTTTCTTAATTCATTTGTGGATTGCAGTTTAATTTGTGAATTCTTCTGTGTGCATTTGTGAATTATGAGACTGTTCTAACGCCATAAACATTGGTGGAGAAACATTATTATAATCTTACGGTTATAATTGGTGGAGAAACAAACAAACAGAAGCAACATGGAGAGCAGTGGCGGGTAGATTCTGGGAAAAATGGAACTTCCCCAATTGTCTGGGAGCAATTGATGGCAAAACGTGCCCCCCCCCCCCAACACTCTGACAGTCTGTTCTTCAACTACAAGAAGACTTTCTCTATTGTGCTGTTGGCCCTTGTGGATGCAGACTATAGATTCCTGGTCATTCAGGTGGGGGACTTTGGGAGAACCAGTGATGGTGGGGTGTATGCTGGTTCAGATTTGGGGAGAGGAATGGCGAGTATGACACTTGATGTGCCAACCAGTGCCCCTCTGCCTGGAGCTGCTCAGTTGGGTAGTATGCCCTTTGTCATGGTGGGGGATGCAGCTTTCCCCCTAAAGCCATATTTGATGAGGCCCTTTCCAGGACAGAACCTTAATCAGAGGAAGAGGATCTTCATCTACAGACTGTCATGAGCAAGGATGGTTGTTGAAAATGCCTTTGGGATACTGGCCTCCAGGTGGAGAATTTTGTATCGCAGAATCAACCTACACCCACAGAAAGTTGACACTCTTGTAGTTGCTGCATCAAGAGAGGCCATTACAGTGAGGGAGAATTTCTGCACCTTTTTCAGCTCCCCTGAGGGCAGTGTCTCTGTGCAAAAGATGGGGCCCAATCTTCTCGCTCCACGGCACATGCGAGAATGACGCAAATGACGTTAAAAGGAGGCGAGTTTTCACGGAAAAGTGAATGGAGGATGCTCCAGTAACATTTGAGCATACTACGGTTCAGAGATTAAAACAACGTGTATACCAGAGTCTGTTGCGATCTCACAATCCTTGTTTTAAGCAGAAGCTAGTGCCATTCTTCCGCGACATTGTATCCATTATATAGTCCCACCCAATAGAGCAGATTCTTTCATCCATAACATTAAAGCTATGCCAGGTGTATTTGCTTCCTGGATTGTTTAACAGCGTTACACTGTTTTGACAAACTCTGTTTCCAAATCTTTATTTATTTGTCAATAAATATAACGTTTATTTGGCAATAAAGTCTATATAATGTGCACTAGGTCTAGAGAAGTGACTGTGCACAATGCAAATAGTGTAAAATGAGACATAATTACTGTTTAGCCAACTTGAAGGATACATATTCTTATTATAAATTACTTACTTGAGCCTACTATTTGTTATTAATGTAACAATAGTGTAAACGTATTTGTAATAGCCTCTGAATGAAGCTGAGTCAGAGTTCATATGAGGAGCATGCACCTGCCCTGACCTTCCTCTGACCCCCAGGAGCCTGGTGTTCAAAGACAAGCTGCTGTGATTTACAGAGCCCCTCACCTCAGTTAAGTAAACACTGCACACTCCAGTCTTCAGGCAATTAAAAGCAAAGCGATGGATAGGAATCTTTGAACAGCATTTATTTACAAAAACAAAGTAAAGACATAACACACTTCCACTGATAAACAACAATAAACAATGTGGAAATATAATACAGTATACTGAGTAATATAAATGAAATAAAGACAACATCATACAAACTATATAGAAATAAAAATGATCAACAGTATTTACACATATGGTATTTATAATAGATTCCTTTTGGCATAGATTAGTTACTGTAGCACTGATCTAAGTATAAAGGTGTACTTGCATGTTTATTATTAACACTGATGGCTATACAGGTCTAGGGTAAGTAAAATGGTATTTACATTCCATTGGCATAGATTGGTTAGTGTAGCAGCTGAGGTAAGTATGAAGATTTATTTACATGTATTAATTAAAAGTATTTACATTCGGACATTGATTAGTTACTGTACATCGCCGTGTCTCCTGATGACACAGGGCCAATTGATGCCCTTTTTCACTGTATTTTAGACATCAACTCATGGATGGCAGCAAACTTCCTGCAGCTCAACTGGGATAAAACAGAGGTTTTAGTTATTGGTCCTGAAGGCCAGAGAGAGAAAATTTTACCAAAGTTAAAGGATTTTAAACCCTCAAAATCAGTAAAAAATCTGGGCGTGATTTTTGACTCTGAGCTCACTTTTATTCCACACATCAAAAACATAAAGATAGGTTTTTACCATCTCAAGAACATAGCCAGAGTCCGCCCGTTCCTCTCTCAGGCCAGCAGGAGGTGCTGATGCATGCTTTTATCTCCTGTCGTTTAGATTACTGTAATGCTCTGCTCTCTGGTCTTCCTAAAAAGAGCATGCATAACTTACAATTATTACAAAATTCAGCTGCACGAGTGCTGTAGAGGACCAGAGGGCGGGAGCATATTACACCTATTTTAAAATCGCTGCATTGGCTCCCCGTGCGCTTCAGGATCGATTTTAAGGTTCTTTTATTAGTTTATAAATGTCTTAACGGTCTTGGGCCTTCTTATTTGTCTCCACTACTTTTATTTTATCAACCCTTGCGGACCCTGAGGTCCTCTGGTGCTGGCTTTTTAACAATACCACAAGTTAGAACTAGAACACACGGGGAGGCGGCATTCAGTTATTATGGCCCCCGATTGTGGAACACCCTCCCAGAGAACCTCAGGGCCGCAGAGAATGTTGATGTTTTTAAAAAGAGGCTCAAGAACCATCTTTTTAATCAGGCTTTTAACTGACTCATTTTAACTCTTTATAATTTCTCAAGCTGACCTCTATTCTTATAGTTTTTATTGCTATTTTATATATAAATTTTTACTTTATACATTTTATTCTTTTATACTCAGTTTTAGCTTCCATACCTTTTACTTATTTATTAGTTTGTTTTACTGTTTTAGTCCCTCGTTTCTCCAGTGTTTCCTCCTGGGGGCCTACCACACCTGGAGTTGATTCTGGTCCACTGATGGGGGTGCTGGCCCGTGGATGGCCCTGACCCGGGTGGCTGGAGAGCTTTACACCTTCATGTGGAGCCTCCTGTCTACCTGGGCTGGGGTGGTCCTTGTGTCGGCTCCCCTGCAGTCATGGTCCATGACTCCTCTCGGTGTGTGTGGCCCCCAAAGGTAGCTTCTTCCTCACCTCGGATTTCGGAGCCCAGCCATGTCTCCTCTATACCTCCTTACCGACAGATGGTGTATGTGGGTGTGTGTATGTTGGTATGTTTGTGTGTGTGGGTCTGTATGTCTGTTCGTATGTCTACGTATGTGTGTGAATGTATATGTGATTGTGTATCTGTGTGTATATTTGTGGGGGGTGGGAGGTTTCGGGTTTCTCTCAGTGTTTTATATTGTGTTGTTCCTGTTTTTATCCTCTGTGAGGCACTTTGTGTTGCTATATTGTATGAAAAGTGCCATATAAATAAAGTTGATTTGCCACCTGAGAAAGTGGGGCAAAAAGTGGCACTCCCGAAGCAGCTATGGCCAAACTCTTGTTTTGGGCTGCCCACACTTGGTGCACTTGTTGAATGCCACTTTACGCACATACTTTCTTTTGTGGGCTCCACTGGCCTCCTCTTCTGGTTCCTCTGTGTGAAGCGGGACACAGACCAACCCGGTCCCCCAAGGATTCATGAAACTGTCACCTAAATTAATCTATGGTTTCGTGCGCACCAACACGATTTTCTCATGTTTTTCATGGTGCACACAACGAAATTCAAACCAATGTATTTCAAACGGAGGATATTTCGTGCCGCTCAGAACGTGTTTAAAACTACTGCAACTACGGGTTTGATTTTATTTTCATATCTGAATCTTAATCACACCTGATTGCACAGGTGGGCTGGTCTGGTCCAAAAAGTCCCGGGTCGAATTTGACTTCCAATCCGGCCCTGAAACAATCGAACAGCGGGCCAACCTGCGGGGGGGTGCGCTCCGATGCTGTGAGTAGGTGGGGAGGGGGCGATACCGCGAGCAGCGGAGCTTCTGCAGCTGATCGCTGCTGCTTGGGACACACGTCTAAGTTCTGATCACAGATGTATTAAAAATGACTATATATATATAATATCATTTTCTGACATATCTTTTTTAATATATATGTATGAATTATATTGATAGTCTATATGTGATTTATATAATAATTTTCTCTGATATATAACTTCTATCTATAGTTTTATATAAAAATATGTGTTCATTAGTCAGTATTTTGTTTATATGTATATATAGCATAATCATATATTGTCTCTTCAAATTATTAAAATAATTGACTTTGCTGCCATTATCTGCTTCTCTAACATATATTAGTGTGTGTGTGTTTACAGTGTTTGCAAAATACCTGTCTACAGTCGAGCTTAATATCAGAATATTCTATTACTGTTAATCCTGCTATGAATATTAAAATACGTCAAACCATTTGTCCTGTATCATAGCTACATGTATGACGTTTGCAGCAAAAAAAAATTAAAAAACGCGTGAAAATCAGTTTAATATTCAGAGTTAAGATGGATTAAATGTGGAGTGGAGCGGATGACCGGACCAAGATGGCGGCCCCGCAGCTCGTCAGCCCCAGTAGGCAGTAGCGCTCGATGCGGCGTCTACTCTTTATTATGTCTATGGTGCTGAATGCTCTGGGAGCAAGTCTGCAGTGAAAACACTTTTGAAGGGGTCAAGGGTCACTAAATCAAGGTTCAAAGGTTCAAGGGTTCACTTTATTGTCGTATCATTCCACATTTGCACATGAAACAATATGAAATTTGACCCTGGTCCCAGTTTCAGCCATCAAAAAAATATAAAAACACTCTCATAAAGACAATATAAGTATAAAGAGACACACTAATATATACAAATCTGCAACATAGATATATGTGCAGTGAACCAACAGTTTGTGCAATATTTAGTAGGTAAATGAATAAAGAGCCTAGTCCAGTAGTGCAGTGTGTGTATGAATGTGTGTATGCTTGTGTGTGTATGTGGGGATGTGTGCATGCATGTGTATTTGCGGGGGAGAGGTGGTGATGATATGAAAACAGAGTCTACACAGACCTGTTCAGGGTTCTCGCCACGATTTTTTTTCAGCGTAACGGCAGGTCCTCCTGCACGCGCACAATAGACGGAAACGGGTCAATGGACAGGAAAGTACGGCTGAGGTGGGGAGACATAAATTAACCTAGATAGGCACCCAGTTGATAAAAACAAACCCACATGGCGTTATCTGTCAAAATAACAGCAGCGGCCCTAATCACAGTGTTAACCCTTCCTGTTCGGCCCCCGACCGTGGTCAGGAAGCCCGGGGTTAACCCCCTTCACTTCCTCAGCAGCCGTAGAGGCAAAGACACAGGAGCCCAGCCGTATGGAAGAACACTGCAGCCTTTGTTGTCTATAAACAGTGGCTGAACCGCACAGTACCGCCAACCAGCAACTACACACCTTCTCTGCTCCTCTGACTGCACCGACTGCCGTCTGTCTCACTCGCTCTCCCCCTCCCTCCCCCTCTCTCCCACACACACACGCTGCTCTCTCTCCCTCTCTCATGATGGAGCCACACACTCTCATAACAACAGCCTAATCTTTTAAATGCGCTGGCGTAACGGCCCTAATCACTGCGTAATCTTTTAAACTGAGTGTAACGGGCCGTTATGACAGCATAACGGCCCGTTACACTGAAATGCGCTGGTGAGAACCCTGCTGTTCAGTAGCCTGACAGCTTCGCGGAAGAAGACTTCAAATGAAGGAGACATTTTGTGCAACAAGTATCATAAAAGTCATTCCCAGTGGAATTCAAGTCTGATATTGTGTGGGACTATTCAGAGCAGTCACATGAAGCACTGTATCTGTTTTCAAGGGTCTAGCCCCATGAGAACCTGCTTTTTTCAGCAGTGAGGCCTGCTAGCAGTGATGCAGCCTGAGGCCTTCAGACATGTAAAAAAATTCCTGCTCGGTCATTTTTGGGTCTAGTGACACCAAATCGTACACGCTCCTAGTAGACCACCTCCTGACCTTGCATATTTTTTTTCAGAGAGTTTACTCAAAAGGGGCTCGATCACGGTCCTGTTTCTTACTCTACGGTTAACCCTTTAATGTCCAAATGCTTCAAAACGGGCTAAAAAGGTCAAAATCTCACACATTCCTTCACCAATTTGGACCAAACTGCACAGGTTCTATATACAGAGGCTAATGTGAACGCTCATGCACGTTTCAGACCGCCAGGAGCCCTGAAGAAGGAATGAGGGCCAAAAAAAAACACGTTTTTTCATAAATGTCCCTCTTTTGCTCTCATTTCTCTTCTGTTACACTCAGAGAACTGAAACCTGGGATCTGGTACCTCTGAAACATCTAAAATCTAAATCCACTGGAACTGTTTTGCTAGCCCCTCCCAAACCGGAAGTAGCTCCAGGAACGACCTAGAGACTTGTGCTTCAAATTGATTGTTCACCGAGGTCACCTGAATCCCCCCTAAAAGTTTCAGCTCATTTGATGCAAAAATGACCGATTTGTGGGGCTTCATAGTCCAAAAATGTCAAACTTTGAACCTGCGCCAGGGGTCACAGGAAGGTCACAGAGACACCAAACCAGCACAGTTCAGCTCCAAATATAGCCTAGTATAACATAGTAAAAGATCAGCCCCAGGGTCCCAGTAGAAAAATCTGACCAAGTGTTCATGTTTGAAAATCAGGTCTTGTCAGACTTTTAAACCCTGAGAGCCTTCTGCCAGTGGAATGAGACCCTCACCCTCATTTTTTACCCAAACGGGACGAAATCTTAACCACAAGTACTTGGGCCCCCGGTGAGTCGGTATGTACAATTTCAGCCTCCTAGGTCAACAGGGGGCCAGATGGTACCTCACATTTGACTGAGTAGGTGTGTTCTCCATTCTCCAAACTTCAACATGGTACCATCTGGTACCATTACAAACTGATGAACATGCTCTCTAATATCAACTAGAAAACTCCACAACGGAGAGAGAAACACGTCAGAAAACACAGCAGAATATCAAAGAGCCGAGCTGGTGTAGGAGAGGGTTCGAGAGAGTAGAAGCTGACATTTAAAAGAAGCACTAGTTAAAGTTAAAAATACAGATTAATAGCTGAGTATAGAAATGTAATATTTGATTTGTTACATGATTTATTATTTTTAATTGAAAGAAAACAGGGGTATCGGCACCATAATGGTCAGATAGCTTCTTCATTTTGTCACAAAGCATTTCATTACACATTTCTCATGTTTACTTACAGACATGACGATATCTGTGAAGTCACAGAGTGCCACATCAAAATATAAATAAATAAATAAATGTGGAAATATAAAGAGAAACAAATAAATAAATAGGATTTTTTTCTTTGCTTTTACCTTTTCTGCTTTTTCCTTTAATTTATTTACTTCTTTATTTCTCTTTATATTTCCACATTTATTTATTTCTCTTTATATTTCCACATTTATTTATTTATTTCTCTTTATATTTCCACATTTATTTATTTATTTATTTCTCTTTATATTTCCACATTTATTTATTTATTTCTCTTTATATTTCCACATTTATTTATTTATTTATTTCTCTTTATATTTCCACATTTATTTATTTATTTCTCTTTATATTTCCACATTTATTTATTTATTTCTCTTTATATTTCCACATTTATTTAATTATTTATTTATTTCTCTTTATATTTCCACATTTATTTATTTATATTTATATTTTGATGTGGCACTCCTGTGACTCCATAGGTATCTGTAGGGGAAAACGTAATTTGGTAATTCATTACTGCTTCCTCTTGTGATTTCAGGGATGAATTATTGTCTTCACCTAAAAATCCTCGGCTGCAGTGCTGTGATTTGGACTCTTTATACATGTGTGTCAAGTATTGGAGGTCACAACACAGACTATAAAAACTTATGGGACAGTCAGTTTATCTCAGCTGACGTAGGACGAAGGCAGAGGTCTACAGCAGGGCTACACATAGAGACAAACGCATTCACACCTATTACACCATTTAGAATCATCAGTTAACCTCAGATTGTTTTTGGACTGCAGGAGGAAGCCTGAAAACCCACACATGCACAGGGACAACATGCAAACTCCATGCAGATATAATTAATCAGCATTAATTAAACTGTTTAAATATGAATGGTCCATACTTATGTAGCTCCTTTTTAATCTGAACTAGGTTCTACAAGTTTTATAGCTTTTTTTTTTTACATTATTTGTCATTTTTTGTATTTAAATGAGCAAAAATATCATTATTTTACAGATATTTGCCACTCTTTTAAAGGAAATTCATGTATGTTAGAAACTAAAAACATGCAGATTTTCAGTGTTTTGTTTATTTTATTTTACCCATTTATTACAGTTAATAACTAGTTAATTTACAGAAGGTTTTAAATGACTGTTGACTGTAAACAAAACAAACAAACCAACCAAAAAAAAACAGGCTAAAACTGTGAATAATGTCAATCTCAAAACCATTCTGTCTTTTTACAGTGTGTAACCACAGCTTAACTGTATTTTTACTGTAAATTAGCAAAATATATAAATAGATTTTTTTCTAACATGTATTTGCTGTTTTGTTCACTGCTTTTCAATTTTTTTACAGATTTTTTCAGGCACCTTTGATGCCACATTTTCACTTTTTTTAACACATAATTTTCTTTTTTCACAGCTTAGCCATAAACTGTGCCGATGTCTCATTCAACATGTTTGTTAATGTTTGCTGAACAAACCGACACCCTGCAACCCTTCCTTCTGTCACAGCCAATCATCTAATTATTTACAAAATAAAAAGAATGATTCATCATGAATTCATAAGATGAGGTCAGTGAAAATGTTATTAGACTTAAAGTAGATTCTTTTCCTAGATATTGCTCAGAAAACAAACTGACAAAATGTGAGAAAATGCAGCGCCTCGTTGAAAAAGTACGACACATCACTGCAAATGAAAATAGGTATGCTAAGATAAGACTAGAGTGGAAAAAAGTAAAACACAGGAAGCAATAAAACACTAAGGCAAAATAAAAGATTTACATCCCCTCAATAGATTAGCAAATTGTGAGAAAGCAATACGAACAACACCAAGGGCGTCCTGTCAAGTGTGATACAGAAGTTGAGGTCTTAGTAAAGCACTCAGGCCTTGAGGTAACAACGGTTTTAAGCAGATGAATAAAAAGATTAAATGAAGAAACATTATAAGTTAACCACATGATTATGCTTGCTGAAATACATATATTCTAGAGTGTTGATTTATTGAGAATGATGATGATTAAAATGATTATTATGTGTTTAACAATATGGAGTATGAGTTAAGGAGTGATTCAATGTAACTGATTGTGTCTTTAAGCTCAAACTGTATATTACTTCTCAAGACTTCCAGTATGAATAATAGATAACGGCCTTCTCCAGACGCTTGTTCTGAGCAGCAGGTGTCCATCTTTAACTCATATTTCTGCAGTTTTAGTCATACAAGACGTCCGGGTTTACAGGGATAAATATTCCAGTCATTACTGTAACTCAGTGGAAGACATGCAGCAAAGGGCCACGGACCAGAATCAAACCCAGGCCGCTGTGTTGGAGACCAGCTCCTGTACATGAGTCGCCTGCTTAACCCACTGAGCTATACAGGCATCAGATACCCACTAAACAAAATTATTTAATAAATACCAGCACACCGGCCCTTCGGTCAAACGACCGAACGATGTTTACACAAATTTTGGACCAAAGCCACATCTAATTGCCGACTCCTGCATTACATTATAAAATATAGCGTTGGATTCACAACACTTTTACATTAATAATATAATATACCGATTCAAAATGCTCTAACTCGCTTAAATCTGACCGAGGAGAAACATGAGACACGAGGAATATTTGATTAATTAAACGTTCTATTCAGGTGTGATTAAGATTCAGATATGAAAACAAAATCAAACCCGAAGTTGCAGTAGTTTTAAACACGTTCTGAGTGCCACGAAATATCCTCCGCTTGAAATACATTGGTTTGAATTTCGTTGTGTGCACCATGAAAAACATGAGAAAATCGTGTTGGTGCGCACGAAACCATAGATTAATTTAGGTGACAGTTTCACGAATCCTTGTGAGACCAGGTTGGAATGCTAATGTGATGGCCGGCTTGACTTCAGGGTCCTGCAGTTGTTTCAACCTCAGCTTTGAGAAACCATGTTGGTCTTGGAAAATATGACTAGTGTTTTTGTTGTTCTTTTAAAAAGCAGAATCTCAGGACTTGATTGAGTAAAATCTGATAATGTAAGGGAGGGTTACAAATGAAACTGTACTTCCAGTGAACTGATCCATTTTCCCATGTGGGGAATTCTCTGCATTTGTGCTGAAAATTCTCCATTTCAGAGAATCAGTCATCTCATTCACATTATAATATATAATATTATATATATATATATATATATATATATATATATATATATATATATATATATATATATATATATATATATATATATAAGCAATAAATAAAAAATATAATATATAAGTTACACAGCTTTATCTTATTAGTTTTGCAAACTGTGTCAGAGACTCAGGTTTACTGCACAGGTTTCCTGTTTTCCTCTCTATCCTTGGGGGAGCTCTGTGCTCTCTGAGTTCAATACAAATGCTAATGTGATGGGCTAGGCTTGGCTGTGGCCTTTTCAGGTGTCTCAATTAGCATCTGGCACAGTACTGGGAGTAAAACAAAATTGCAAAACCTGGTTTTCTAGTGTTAAAAGTATCAGTAATCTCATTCAATTTATGATATAATATTATATATATATATGTAAGGGTAGAGACTGCGATTTGGTAGAATTGGAGTCTCTTTGCGATTGTAATCTCTACCAGTAGAGATGGAACTTTAAATCTGACCCCTGACCCTAACCTTAACTGACCCTGACCTTTTAATCTGACCCCTGCCCTGACCCCTGACCCTAACCTTAAAAGTGTAACCTTAGCCCTGACAAATCTCTACTGGTAGGATTGGAGTTTCTACTGTACAGTATATGTATGTATGTATGTGCATATATATATATATATATATATATATATATATACATGTATATAAAACTGCAGGACACATGTTGGTGTTGGAAAATATGACCAGTGTTTTTGTTGTGTTTAAAAGTAAAAGTCTCTTTGAAAAGCAGAATCTCAGGACTGATCCATTTTTCCCATGTGGGGGAATTCTCTGCATTTGTGCTGAAAATTCTCCACTTCAGAGAGTCAGTCATCTCATTCACATTATGATATAATATTATTATATATATAAGAAATAAATAAACAAATATAATATATTAGTTACACAGCTTTATCTTATTAGTGTTGCACTCTCTGCTTAAAAACTAAAATGATCTCTCTCCCTGTTAGATGATGAGCTCCCACATTCCAGACTCTGTCAATAGAAATGCTAATGTGATGGCCTGGGCTCGGCTGCAGCCTGATAAAGCTCAGCCCAGCCCACAGTCTCCTATCACTTGTTCTTACAGTGAGATCCAGACATCCGGAGCTTCTGTGATTTTTCCTGCTGAGAAGACTTTTATTCTCCTTTTGGATTTTGACCATGCCTCCAAAACGGTAAGAACAAACTTCTTTCTTCTTTTTTCTGGGTAAAAAGGTTACAACATGGTTGAGCCACAGTAAATGCCTAGGCTTAGAGTTATTCATTATTGTTAGGGTTATTCATTATTATAGATGTGACCGGCTGATAGATGCCCATTTTCCACAGGATTTGGGTCACTTTTGACCTGCTGAACCCTCCCTCATGTTTGTGTGGGAACGGGAGAAGACACAGGAATACCTGTGGAAGCTTTCAGACGCCACACTGAGCAAACAAACCCAGCTCAACTATTTGAAGAGCTTGAAGAGGTTTGTAACATTCATTTTTCTCCATGTGACTCAGAATCCTTTTATCATCATTAAGCACACGCTGTCATACACACAAGCTGTTGTCACCTGCCACAGTGTTTGATATGAACAAGTTTAGGCTTTTTGGTCAAACTCTGAGCTTTACACTGATGTGTAACACTGAAGGATTTGCACAGACTAGCTGGGAAAAAAACAGACTTGCAAATATATTGAAATTCAGGGCCTCTCACAGAAACAGTTGCACAGTTGTTTTTATACGTGTGATAACTGATTGACTTGTATTTTCATTTTGCTTACAAATGTCCAATGTGTTTTTTACTTTGTTGAGCAGATTCCTGACCCACTGCATCACAAATACGGAAATGTTTAGGACCAACGCAGGTCTCCACAATGAGGCCAAGCAATACATGGATTTCACCGGTTCTTTGCAGAAACAACTGGCGAAGGGCGTCAGCAAGGAAATCGTTGCAAAGCGGTACGTGCAGTGTCTTTTGAAAAGTCTTTTCCTAACACGTGCACCATGCAAAAGCTTGTGCAGTTTGAGTAATTTTGTTTTGTGCTTTCACAGTGACAGAATCATTCATGGGGACATGACGACCACCCCACATGGCTGCACAGAGGTGCTCTCGGCAAGATCTACGATCCAGAGCAATCCTGTGACTGCCAGCTGGAGACCTCTGAGTGCCTCATTGTACTCTACTACCTCGAAGCGATTGTGGTACTCAACCACCTGCAGAGGCCCGGGGTGGTGGAGCACATAACAGTGAGTGTTGTCCTTTGATTTTTGTATTTATGAATTTTTCATGTGAACACAACAGTGACAGCATCAATTAATGGAATGGCATGTGTGTGTTTTACGCAGATTGAGGAGTGGAAAAACTGAACCAAGCTGGATAAGGGCTTTGTTGCCATCTCTGTAAAAGAACACAGACTGCCACACAGCAGGTGGCAGTCTGTGTTCTCTCTGCAGAAGAGGAGGCTGTAAGTTGACTTCTTTTTTTCAAGATTACTCTCTCTGTAAAAATCCAGAAATAGAATCTGACGTCTGTACCTTTTTTCTCCACACAGTGGTTTGACAAGTACTTTGAGAGTGTGAGGAACCAGCTGAAGATGACAAAGAGGTTCCGGGGGAGCCAGGCTTGGCTGCGGCCTTTTCAGCTGTCTCAATTAGCATCTGGCACAGTACTGGGAGTCTGTCGGAGGTATGGTAATGCAATGTTTGTTTATATCGTAGTTCCCTCTGAATGTGTAGAAAAACTTCATCTAGCACTAAGTATCAGCTAAAAGAGTAAGACGAACTACACTGCAGTGGCTGCACGAGCTAGATTAAGTTTAGCAGCCCCAAACCAAGTTAAGAATTGAATGTTAGTTTTCTTTTTTTTTCCTGATAACGCCAGTGTCTCCCCGCAGAGGAGATTATAAACAGAAACGGACATGTGGTGTTAAATGTACGTGCTCTAATAACCTGCTTCCTTATTGATGCTTTTATTTTGCCGTGTCGGTGCCGCGATCAAGTAGACTACACATAACAGAAACCATAGACATATATACGTAGACGCCTCATTGACTGCGGCTGCCCACTCCAGCAATGTGCCTGCAGCGCCGCCATCTTGGACCGGGGCCAGCCGAGGCAGCGGTGCATAGAAGTCTATGGAGGAGAGAGGTACTGCTGAATCTAAAGTGGAATTATTCGCTGAACTTTGAACCGATTGCCAAACTGTTTGATTTTTAGAAACATCTCACGTGTAGCTACTATACAAGGTGCTCGGATATTTTTTTTTACAATGCAGATAGATAGATAGATAGATAGATACTGCTATTATTACTACAGTTAATAATAATAATTATTATTATTACTACTCTTAATATTATATCAATTATTACTATTATTCCTGCTATTATTACTATTATTTTTATCATTATTATTACCGTTATTACTATTATATCACGTTGTAAAGGTTGCCTGGCCAGAATGGTCAAGGAAGGTGGTAGGCAGACAACCTCGGCAGACTTCTCTGAGTGACAAAGGGGTGCAAGTTTTATTGTGCCGTGCTTCTCCATTTTTGTGAAATCAAAGTTTCAAAACAATACAAATAATTCACAAAGAAAATTAACTTCAAAATAATCTTGTAGCTACTCAACAAAAAAAAACTCACATTGTGGCAGCACAACCTCACCTCTCACCTGAGGCAGCAAAGCTTAACTGCTTATATAGGGCTTTCAATTAACACTTATTCACCTGGATTCTACCACAATACAACATGGTGACCTACTGTTTGACCTAGCTGACAACAACTCGCTTAACACCATCACCATAGACACTACCAACCTCTATGGATGTTTAAATGATTATCTACACGGGTACATGTAAAAACATTGCTGCTGGATGCTTTATAAAACAAAAGAAACATTAATCCAAAGAAAAGAAAACCCTCCACATGGTCTGGTCCAATGATGTCACTCTGACATCAGCAACACTATAAAGTCAGGAAGTGGTGGGCCGGCCTCCTTCCAAACACCAGTTCCACATGATGAACCAGAACAAAGGAACACACAAGGTAAGTATGAACAAAGAAACAATTCATCAACATTTAACCTGTAACTTAATAAAGGATAACTGAAACTAATAATGGCTGTACGTTTTCCTTTAACTCATGGATATAAACTGCAACAATTAACACAAACAAACCCGGGATAGTAAGTGCTAAAATGTTACAATGGCATGGTTAAATTAAAACAGAATAGACAAAAGATGCTAGTGTTGTGTAATGTGAATGTTTTAAGGGACAAGTGGTGAGGTGAAATGACAGTTCTCACCCACTTTGTCACACACGTGTATAAATCACGTTCTTTGGGAAAGCGTAAACATGTGAGAAAAGTAGCCAGAGATAAAGAATTGTCTACAACAAAAATAGTTCCATCATAAATCAGGGCTATTATTAGATCTATCAGATGCTGTATTCTAACCCACCAGTTACTGCAGTAAGTCTGTTTTTTTCTTTGTAACAGGCTGATGCTAGGAACGCTAGATTCATAACATCGAATTTCAAACAAAAAATTGTCTCAGATCAGTTATTTCACCGGTAATCAGCTGTGTAATACACAGGATGATGTAGAGAGCTGTTAGATCATGGGTAGAAGCCAGACACAGAGCTGAGGGGTTCTATCCGTCTTCTCGGCGTTTATTTCACTCTAGCTATGACAACCTGCTAACAATATATTATTCCTTATATACATCTTACATGTGAAAAGTAATCCCACATGCTCTTGTCTCCTTACAGCGCTCATTAGAGCATCCATAGGCTGAACAGAAGTCTGGCATCTTTAAATAACTATGCTGGAGTCAGAGGGAGATGGTGTGTAGCTTAAGTGTTGAGTGGCAAAACCAGCATTGTAAAAAATATCCGAGCACCTGTGACGATTCTAAAAATCAAACAGTTTGGCAATCGGTTCAAAATTCAGTGAATAATTCCACTTTGAGATTCAGCAGTACCTCTTGCCTCCATAGATTTCTATGCACTGCTGCCTCCGCTGGTCCCTAAGCAAGATGGCGGCGCTGTAAGCACGCCTCTCGACAGCCTATGAGGCGTTTACGTATATACACACGTGGACAAAATTGTTGGTACCCCTCAGTTAAAGAAGGAAAAACCCACAATTCTCACTGAAATCACTTGAAACTCACAAAAGTAACAATAAATAAAAATTTATTGAAAATTAAATAATCAAAATCAGCAATCACTTTTGAATTGTTGATTAACATAATTATTTAAAAAAACAAACTAATGAAATAGGGCTGGACAAAAATGATGGTACCCATAACTTAATATTTTGTTGCACAACCTTTTGAGGCAATCACTGCAATTAAACGATTTCTGTATTTGTCAATGAGCGTTCTGCAGCTGTCAACAGGTATTTTGGCCCACTCCTCATGAGCAAACAGCTCCAGTTGTCTCAGGTTTGATGGGTGTCTTCTCCAAATGGCATGTTTCAGCTCCTTCCACATATGTTCAATGGGATTCAGATCTGGGCTCATAGAAGGCCACTTTAGAATAGTCCAACGCTTTTCTCTCAGCCATTCTTGGGTGTTTTTGGCTGTGTGTTTTGGATGGTTGTCCTGTTGGAAGACCCATGACCTGCGACTGAGACCAAGCTTTCTGACACTAGGCAGCACATTTCTCTCCAGAATGCCTTGATAGTCTTCAGATTTCATCGTACCTTGCACACTTTCAAGACACCCTGTGCCAGATGCAGCAAAGCAGCCCCAAAACATTACTGAGCCTCCTCCATGTTTCACCGTAGGGACAGTGTTCTTTTCTTCGTATGCTTGGTTTTTGAGTCTATGAACATAGAGTTGATGTGCCTTACCAAAAAGCTCCAGTTTGGTCTCATCTGTCCAAAGGACATTCTCCCAGAAGCTTTGTGGCTTGTCAACATGCATTTTTGCAAATTCCAGTCTGGCTTTTTTATGAGTTTTTTTTCAGCAGTGGTGTCCTCCTTGGTCGTCTCCCATGAAGTCCACTTTGGCTCAAACAACGACGAATGGTGCGATCTGACACTGATGTACCTTGGCCTTGGAGTTCACCTTTAATTTCTTTGGAGGTTGCTCTGGGCTCTTTGGATACAATTCCAACGATCCGTCTCTTCAATTTGTCATCAATTTTCCTCTTGCGGCCACGTCCAGGGAGGTTGGCTACTGTCCCGTGGGTCTTGAACTTCTGAATAATATGAGCCACTGTTGTCACAGGAACTTCAAGCTGTTTAGAGATGGTCTTATAGCCTTTACCTTTAAGATGTTTGTCTATCATTTTTTTTCGGATGTCCTGGGACAATTCTCTCCTTCGCTTTCTGTTGTCCATGTTCAGTGTGGTACACACCTTTTCACCAAACAGCAGGGTGACTACTTGTCTCCCTTTAAATAGGCAGACTGACTGATTATGAGTTTGGAAACACCTGTGATGTCAATTAAATGACACACCTGAGTTAATCATGTCACTCTGGTCAAATAGTTTTCAATCTTTTATAGAGGTACCATCATTTTTGTCCAGGCCTGTTTCATTAGTTTGTTTTTTTAAATAATTATGTTAATCAACAATTCAAAAGTAATGGCTGTTTTTGATTATTTAATTTTCAATAATTTTTTATTTATTGTTACTTTTGTGAGTTTCAAGTGATTTCAGTGAGAATTGTGGGTTTTTCCTTCTTTAACTGAGGGGTACCAACAATTTTGTCCACGTGTGTATGTCTATGGCAGAAACCATGAGATTTATCTATTGTTTACCTGAGTACTCGCGGGTTCCAGAGCCCCACGAACACCTGTATTTTGCACACTGATTCAAGCCCAAATTTGTTGTGATCTTGCTTGACGTTTGCTATTACTTAAAAGTGATTTCACTGACTGACTGACTGATAGATAGATAGATAGATTGATTGAATTACATTTCCCCAGGGATATTAGGAGAATAGTTACAGTATGAAGAGAAGTAGAGATATTCAGTCCTTCTTCCTCAAAAAAAGAAAAGACTCAGAATCAGCCACAGCTTCCAGCATCAGTGAAACATCAGGTCAGCAGCCTAGGTACAGTAGTGATGAAGGGCAGTCAGCTCCCCCTGCACAGGATGGTGGTAAGTCATGCTTGGATCGTTTGAATTTTCCATGTAGGCTCACATTCAAACTGTTTGCAGCTTGAATGTGTTTCCAATTATACAATTACAAGTGTCCGAAACATCAGTAGTTCAAACAGATGTAAAAGACAGAAGAACAACAATAAAATGTGCATAATACACACACACACACACACACACACACACACACACACACACATGTATGATTGTGTGGGTGTAAAATATATCTATACATATCTATATATATATAATATTATAATTATATTTCTCAGATATCTGTGTATTCCCACAGCTGACCAGCCACACCCAGAGGAGGATCCCGCAGGGTCTGGAACTCCACCTGCAAAGCATGGTACATCAAGTTCTGTTATGTCCACATTTGTCATTCATGAATCATTCTGAATGAAACTTCATAAAAACTAAAGTAAGGACTGATCATGATTATTCATAATTTACAGACGTTTCACAGTCCAGAGCAGCGGGTCCTACATAACCTCAACTTAAGGTATTTCCACGAACCATGCAAGGCAACAAGAAGAGGTCCTTCAACAGTGACTGGTATAAACAACACCCATGGCTTGAGTACTCCCAAAGCCAAGACTCTGCCTACTGTTTTCCATGTCGACACTTCTCTTTGCCAAACACCCCAGCATCTGTATTCACATCACAACTGGGATTCTCTCATTGGAAAAAGGCAATGTACAAAGATGGTGGATTTAAAGTACGTGAAAAGTCAGAGGGTCATGTCAATGCCATGTTTGCATGGGGTGAGCACAAGAAGGCAATACTAACAGATTCTTCCAAACGTGATGCCCTTAATGAAGCATACAACAAGAAAGTCCAAGAGAATCGAAAATATATTAAAACAGTGGCTGAAGTACTTCTTTTGACAGCAACACAAAACACTGCACAACAAGATCACCGTGAGACAGAAGAGGTAGGTAACAGAGGAAACTTTTTAGAAATCTTGGAAATGATTGCAAAGCATGACCCAGTGGTACAGAAAAAAATGAAGGGAAAGCAGAATGCCAAGTACACAAGCAGTGTAATACAAAATGAAATCCTAGAATGCTTGGCAAATACGGTCCGTGAGGAGATAATTCAGGAAGTGAAGGAAAGTGAGGTATTCCCTGTGATTGCTGATGAAACCAAAGACCTGAAAAAGAAGCAGCAGCTCTCACTGGTACTTAGGTACTACTATAATGGGGCAGTGCACGAAAGTTTTCTTGACTTTCAACAAGCCACACGATTAGAAGCAGAAGGACTCAAGGACAAAATCATCCACTGTTTGGAAAGATATGGACTTGAGTACAGAACAAATCTTGTTGGACAAGGTTATGATGGAGCATCAGTAATGAATGGGAAACACTCTGGAGTGGCAGCCAGAATAAAGACTGGTGCAAAATATGCATTTTATGTACACTGCAATGCACATTGCCTGAACTTGGTACTCATTGATACTGTGAAGACAGTCCCAGAGGCTGATTGCTTTTTTGCACTACTGCAGAAGCTTTATGTGTATATGTCTGGGTCCTATGTTCACCAGAAGTGGCTAGATGTGCAAAAGGAAATGTATGAAGGTCAGCCGAGGGAGTTGCAGAAGCTCAGTGACACGAGATGGGCATGTAGATACCTGGCCTGCAGGAATCTAATGGACCGATTACCTGCTGTACTTTGTGTTCTGCAAGACACTGCTACAGAAAATAGTGGGGAAAGGTCTGTAGATGCTCAAGGTTTGCTGAATCAGCTAGACCTAAGCTTTGTCAGTCTTCTTGCAACCTTTCGAAGGCTCCTTGGGGATGCAAAGGTGCTGTCTGATAGTCTCCAATCTCCTTGTCATGGCAGTGGATTTAGTAAGTGCACTCAAAGACTCATTTCAGGAGTACAGAAGTGAAACATTTGTTGACAGTCTGTGGAAAGATATTGGGGACACTGCCACAAAGTGCAATATTGCCATTGAAAATGCAGAGAAAAAGAGGTCTCAAAAAGTTAATTCCAGACTTGGTGGGTCTGTGATAACCTCTACATTGGGTCAGCGCAAATGTAATGACAGTGACAAGGATTCCTTTAGGAGGACAATCTTCTATCCCATTGTGGACACCATACTTGGAGAGTTAGACAGGCACTTCTCCAAAGACAACTGTGATATAATGAGAGGAAGACAAGCTTTAGACCCCAAAAGCAAATGTTTCCTTCAAGAGCAAGCAGTCTTTCGCCTGGGAGAAATTTATGAAAGTGACTCCGAAGATCTCAGGCCTGAACTCCACCAGACAAGGAGGCTTTTGCAAAGGAAACAGCAAAGTGGAATGCAGAAATTGTCGAGTATTGTTGAACTTGCTGTGTTCCTTGAACCACATAAGGATGTGTTCCATGAGCTTTTCCATCAGTGCAAAATCGCCATAGCTCTCCCAGTCAGTAGTGCAGCGTGTGAGCGCAGCTTTTCAGCTCTCAAACTTATCAAAAGTCATTTGCGCACAACAATGACTGATGACAGGCTCAGCAACCTGGGTGTTCTCAGCATTGAGGCCAGAAGAGCCAAGTCGCTTGACATGGACAAGTTCATTAAAATTTTTGCAGACAATCACCAAAACAGGAGGATTCATGTCATCTAAGATGTGCTCAATGGTCTTGTGTTTTTGTCCTTAAGGTTTGTTTACATGAAGACAGCTTCTTCTTACAGCTGCATGCTATTAGAATCCTGATCATGAGCGTTTTGTTAACATTGCTTCATAGTATGTACTTTGTTTGAGTTAATATTTATTTGGTTTATGTTACAATTGTTTATGCACATTTTTTATGTTACTTTATGAAAAAGAATTGTTTGATTTAAATTTAAACATTTATGCTGAATTAAAGCCAACATTTCCATGTATATCTTCTTCAGGAACATGAATACTGTCTGGGTTGTAAACCACTTTTTGCACATTTTTAAACATCAAAAGGCATCCTTTAGAGTGACATTATTCAGTCACCATCATGTTTGCTTTACTAATTTAAGTGCCATCTCGTGATTAATTAAAAACAAATCTGGCAAAGAACAAATCAAAAAAGTTTTGGTTTGTTCTGTTGCCTGGATTGCTGCATTTTAATGTAACCACAAGATGGCGCTTCAGTTAGTAAAGCAACAGTACAGGTGACAGTTGAGCTGATGACTGATAATGTTATTCTACAGGATGAGTTGAGAGCAGTTGAATTTTGCTAATCTAATCTAATTTGTGAAGAGATGAGGACTTTAATCCAAGGAAATGGCTCTTAGAAAATTTGTACCCTATCCTGAACATATTTTACTGATTTAGAGTAGTTAAAATAACCAGATATAATTGAGGACTGTAATAATGGGAAATGGAATTTTAAAATAAACCAGAATAGACACCTTTATTCAACACTTATGAGACAGGAAATCATGGGAGAAAGAGGGGATGTCACATGCAGCAAAGTACTGGGGTTTGAACTGTGGTCGGCTGCGTACATGGCATTAAACGCTATGCCATAGCCACCCCACACGAGCTCTGTGTCCCATCAAGGCCACCCCGGTAAAAAAGGTCCTGGATACGCCACTGCTACCTGTAGCCTACCTGCACATTTATGCTGTGAATGGACTTCCTGTTCATGATGTGAGGGAGCTGTGATGGGGATGTGTGTGCATCTATGCAGTCAATCACACTGGGAAATCCTAAAAGAAATTAAAATGACTGATCCCAGTCTGAGGCTGCAGCACAATGTCATTAACAGAATATGATTTAAAATGAATTTAACAGATCTCTACATCATTCACCTGCAATCCTGTGGATCCTCCTTGATGCTCTGACAGGTTTATGTCCAGGAAAACCACAATAATGGTAAAAGTTATTTCAGGATCAGGAAAACTTTTCTGACTGTCCTCCATACAGTTGTCTTACTCTGCATCTCCGACATCATATAAAAACTTCCATTTGCAAAGAACCGCAGCAACACACAATATCTGCTGGATGTGAGAGCATGACTGGTTGGTAATGTAAATGTAAGGACGGATTAGGTTGTTTATGTAGATTATGGACTTGAAACGATTACGAAACGGTACCGCTCAAAACGATAATTGTCCGGAAATGCGAGAACATTTATGCTCGGTCTGATAACAATCTACCGACGAATATTTAATTATCTGTGCAGTAATGCTGCTCCTTTATCCACTGGATCGTTAATAAAAGCTGTTCTACGCCAAAACTCGCTCGCTTACTGACTGAATGAATGAGGAAATGAAACAGCGTGTGGCTGAAAGAGGGCGGAGACGGAGAGAAACTGGAGGTTTTCTCAGATAAACCTGCTGGTGACCAGGTTAGAGTCATAGAGTCTGTTACTGCGGTAACTGACCGAGAGTTGAAGTTACCCCTCTTTGTGAAACAGGCTCGAGTTACCCCTCTGTCTCAGGGTTAAGTTACCTCGCTTCATGAAACGGAAAACTCTGAGTTTCCCTCATTTCAGGGTTAACAAACTCAGAGTTTTCAGTGAACCTGCTTCGTGAAATAGACCCCACATCTTCAAATACTGAACTGATATAATTCTGATAGCCGTTGAGCGATATACAGTATAGTCTAAATATATCTGAGATTTAGACATCTAAATCTCTACTGCATTTCAACGTTTAGACATAGACCGAATACAGACAACAGAATTTAATCCATCATATATTTTTTTATTTAAAACAATAACTGCATGTTGCATAACTGATCTCAAAATACTGAACTAAATCAGTTACGATAGCCGTTAAGCGATATCGCTTATAGACTGAATTTCAACAACTTAATTTTATCCATCATTCCAACTTTATTTAAAACAATAACTGCATGTTGCAGAACTGATCTCTTGATATTGGACTAAAATCATTTTATTAGCCATGATCGCTATAAACTACAGTTTATATGTAGACGTCCCACTTTTCAATGTCCATAATTACACCATTCAGATGTATTTATTTTAAATCTTTGGAAAATAAAACAAACAATAATCTAATGGAATAACCAGCTCATGTGCCGTGCCCAGCTGTTTACAACGTAGACTGACCGGTGTGTTCACCTTATTTGGTCAAAACGTATCAATCCCCCCAAAAACTTAGGTTAATATGAAAGCCTGGGCCCTGTTGAGCACTCGACAACAAAGTTTGTCGCTGAAATTACATTACATTATTAGATATGGGTTGTGTGCCCCGTGCGACCACTTCCTGGAAAAGTATTATTCTGCTCAGAGAGAAGTAGTCCGTGATAAAACTTATCGCCATAGCCGCTTTGCCATGATATGAACGACAATAAAAGGTAGTTCTGTAAGGCCCCTGCTTTGTATTCGTATGGAGATCACATGATCATAACATGCAAAAAGCTTCACTTTATGGACGGCGCACCTTCCGACCATGCTTCCGACAGAGGAATCCTTTTGCACATGCACTCCGCCCTAGAAAGTTTTCAGAGAGGAAGGAAAAAGTGTCGAAGAAGTCAATTTGACCTCATTCAGCGGTTAAGAGGTGGGTGCTGAAGCAGATATTATAGAAAAATGTTTAATTTTGCAATTGCATTTTTGGTCCTTTTACAATCGTGCTTCAGTTTAGCATTTGCATGCTTGTAGACAAGTGTCGGTTGCTAGCATGAGGGCTAGCGAGTTGCTAGTTTAGCCAGTGTGGGCCTAACAGCACCGACTGTTAAGTTGGCGTTCAGTAGTTTGTTTTTCTTTCAGTGGTATTGTCGTGAAAGTAAGAAAGGGCCTGCTCTCTCTGTTAGAGCGTAAGCTTCTAGTTGGGTTATTTTACCAAAAAAAAACAAAAAATACTATTAAACTTTGAAAATTAGGTATATTTTGATGCCAATTCTTGAACATTATGAAGTAACATTCTGAAAACAGGCCTTTACTTGTAAGAGTTTCTTTTAGACTGTCATAAAACAGTTAATTAAGTTCTCAAATAGATTCCTGCATTAAAGAATTAAAAAAAAGTTAGTATTACATAATTGTATTGCCAACCCCACAGAAAAATTAAAACGCAGACAAACATGATGAAAAATCCTTTTAAAGCTCGAAGATTTAACTTGATGTCATTCCCTCCTCAGCTCAGTATTGAAAACTACGTGGTATCATTCTCTCTCCTGACACATGAAAATGTCAAATAAACTCCTGTTGCACTTTTATTTTATTTTGTCTGCAAGTCCGCTCAAAAATGACACCAACCACTCATGGTGCCATTGCTTAAGCTTCATGTGCAATTTTTTTCTTCTTTGTGACTGTAACCATCACCGGCCCTCATGGCAAATTAACCTATCATGTTTATTTCAAGCTGTTTCCTACATTATGCCATTGAGGGCTGTGCACACCCAAGTGAAACATAAAACAAACACAGGACAGACAGAAAGGGGAGGCATAGACAGTGTTCTAAGAGAAAAGGTGCATTTTATTTGTTTGTACTCTTTAATTCATACCTTAAAACCATTTACAAATCTAAAACCCTTCACAAACACCTAATACGACAAAGTCCCAACTGGATCAATCATGAAGATGTCAGGAGACCACAAGAAGGAGATAAAGCAGAGTGAGATCCACAGACACTAACCCAGCAACCTCCACTGACTCAGCGACCGGAGGAACACACTATTGAGTTTTGGTAGGTGCCGGTGTGGTGGGTCTGGCATGCATGAAAACCTCCACCAAAAGGAGGGAGCTGTCCCCTCCAGCCCAAGGAGGTCCACCCAGCCCCCCCGCAGGAGCCACCGAGCGGAGACCCAGCCCAGGAGCCCGGAGCGACCCCCCCCCCGACACAGCCAGAGCCCCAAGGCCCGCGCAGCAGAACGGGCCATAGCTTTATAGATTATAGATAATTGGAGCTCTTTTTGGGGAAAACCTGGTCTGATTAGGAGAGACGGCATCCATCCCACTTTGGCTGGTGCAGCTCTCATTTCTAGGAATATGGCTGATTTTATTAGTACTCCTAAAGCATGACAACCCAGAGTTAAGACCAGGATGCAGAGCTGTAGTCTTACACACCTCTCTGCAGTTTCCTCACAGCTGTCACCCTCCAGTAATTCAGTTAACTTTATTGAGACTGTGTCTGTCCCCCGACCACCAAAATTCAATAAATTAAACAAATCAAAAATATACAAAAGAAATAGTAACCATAAAAATTTAATAAAAATTAATACCTCTATTTCAACAGAGCACAGAAACAGGACAATTACATGTGGTCTGTTAAATATTAGATCTCTCTGGTCTAAATCTCTGCTAGTAAATGAGTTGATAACTGATCACCAGATTGATTTGTTCTGTTTGACTGAAACCTGGTTGCAGCAGGAAGAATTTGTTAGCCTAAACGAATCAACTCCCCCTAGTCATATTAACTGTCATATTCCTGGAATCACAGGCCGAGGAGGAGGAGTAGCAGCAATCTACCATTCTAGTTTAAAATTGAACCAGAGGCCTAAACCTGATTACAGCTCATTTGAAAATCTCACACTTAGTCTCTCTCATCCAAATTTGAAAGCTCAGAAACCAGTTTTATTTGTTGTTATATATCGTCCTCCTGCTCCTTATTCTGAGTTTTTATCTCAATTCTCAGACTTTTTATCTGAATTAGTGCTCAGTTCAGACAAAGTTATTATTATGGGTGACTTTAACATTCAATTCAATTCAATTCAATTTTATTTATATAGCGTCAATTACAGTCAAATCGTCTCAAGACGCTTTACAGAACCCATATGCCTGACCCCCAGAGCAAGTCCAAAGGAGACAGTGGCAGGAAAACACCCTTTTAACAGGGAAGAAACCTCGAGCAGAACCCGGCTCTAAATAGGGGGGACCCATCTGCCTGCTGGCCGGGGGGGTTGAGAAGGACAGAGGAGGGCAAGGGGGAGGGATGGGAGAAGAGGGAGGGGTGGGAAAGCAAGGAAAACACAACACACATTTGGATACATGCATGACAGGATATGTGACACAGACAAAGTATAAGCTAACATTGAAAACTGACTCATAGTTTACTCTGATGATGTACGGCTCTGACATTAAACATACTCCATATATAGCTAGCAGTAAAATTCAAACAGTATGTAAGTTAGCATAACAGTATAGTGAAGGCGATGCAGAGTTGACTGGTGGAAAAAGGGAGTTGGAAGCAGAGGGCTGGAGGAAGGTCAGCAGCAGCATCCCACAGTGGACATGATGGAGACTGGACCAGCTGGTGGAACATCAACCACAGATCTGAAGCATCCAGCTCTGGGACCAGGGACACTCGGAGAAATAGCACAGGGGGAAACAGAGTGAATGTACTGCAATAACGGTATACATATTAAATGTAAAGGTAGATAGAGAAGGGCTCAGGGCGTCAAGAAAAGTCCCCCAGCAGCCTATAGGCCTATAGCAGCATGACTAGGGGCAGAACGAAGGGACGTCCAAGAGGGGGTCAGCTGTACAATGAAGACACAAGCTGAACCCCTGTGGGTCACCCAGTCAGCCCCAACTATAAGATTTGTCAAAAAGGAACGTTTTAAGCCTGGTCTTAAAAATAGAGAGGGTATCTGCCTCCCGAACCCAAACTGGGAGCAGGTTCCACAGGAGAGGAGCTGATAACTGAAGGCTCTGCCTCCCATTCTACTTTTAGAAATTCGAGGAACAACAAGTAAGCCTGCAGTTTGAGAGCGAAGAGTTCTACTAGGATAATAAGGTACTATCAGATCTTTAAGATATGATGGAGATTGGTTATTAAGAGCTTTATATGTCAGAAGAAGGATTTTAAATTCAATTCTGGATTTAACAGGAAGCCAGTGAAGAGAAGCAAGTATAGGGGAAATATGATCTCTTTTGCTAACTCCTGTCAGTACTCTCGCAGCAGCGTTTTGGATCAACTGTAGATGTTTGAGAGAGCTATTTGGACAACCCGATAATAAGGAATTGCAATAGTCAAGCCTGGAAGTAACAAAAGCATGAACTAATTTTTCTGCATCACTCTGAGACAGAATGTTCCTGATTTTTACAATATTACGCAGGTGAAAAAAGGAAGTCCTACAGACTTGCTTTATGTGTGAGTTAAAGGACATGTCCTGGTCAAAAATAACTCCAAGATTCCTCACAGTAGTACTGGAGGCCAACGTGATGCCATCCAGAGTAACTATTTGCTTTGAAAGCGAGTTTCTAAGATGTTTGGGGCCAAATACAATGACTTCAGTTTTGTCTGAATTTAGCAGTAGGAAGTTAAAAGTCATCCAGGTTTTAATGTCCTTAAGACAATCTTGCAGTCTAGCTAACTGATCAGTTTCATCTGGCTTCATAGATAAATACAATTGTGTGTCATCTGCATAACAATGGAAGTTAATACAATGCTTCCTAATAATATTGCCTAAAGGAAGCATGTATAATGTGAAAAGTATCGGTCCTAAGACAGAACCCTGTGGAACTCCATGATTAACTTTAGTATGCTCAGAAGAGTTATTGTTGACATGCACAAACTGGAACCTATCTGATAAGTAGGATTTAAACCAGTCCAGTGCTGTCCCTTTAATGCCAATTGAATGTTCTAGACGCTGTAATAAAATGTTGTGGTCAATTGTGTCAAACGCTGCACTAAGATCTAACAAAACAAGTATAGAGACTAGTCCATTATCTGATGCTATGAGAAGGTCATTAGTAACTTTCACCAGAGCTGTTTCTGTGCTATGATGCACTCTGAAGCCTGACTGAAACATTTCAAATTATTCCTTTGTAAGTGTTCACATAATTGATTTGCAACTGTTCTTTCCAGAATTTTAGAGAGAAATGGTAGGTTGGATATCGGTCTATAGTTAGCTAACACATCTGGATCTAAAGTGGGCTTTTTAAGCAAAGGTTTGATGACAGCAACCTTAAAAGCCTGTGGTACATAGCCATAGCCATACATTCATGTTGACAGAGACAGCGACAGCCTTACAACAGCTTTTAATTCATTATTAGACTCAATTGGGTTTTCTCAACATGTAAATAAACCAACTCATAGTTTTAATCACACTCTTGACCTTGTCCTGACTTATGGCTTAGAAATTGAAGAGTTAACAGTATTTCCCCAGAACCCTCTTCTTTCTGACCATTTTATGATAACGTTTCAATTTAAAGTAAAGGATTGTTTAGCAGCTGAGAACAAATATCATTACAGTAGGTGTTTGTCTGACAATTCAGTATCTAAATTTAAGGAAATAATACCCTCACTGTTTACTTCAGCAACATTTACTGATAAATCAGAAGGCAGATATTATAATTTTACCCCCACAGAAGTGGATTATTATGTTAATAATGCTTCAGCCTCACTGCGTACAACTCTTGATAGTGTTGCACCTGTAAAAAAGAAAGTTCTATCTCAGAGAAGACTTGCTCCTTGGTATAATTCCAGCTGCGGACTTTAAAGCAGGCATCCCGAAAGCTGGAAAGAAAGTGGTATTCCACTAATTCAGAGGAAGTGTATGTGGCTTGGAAAAATAGTCTAGTAATCTATAAAAAAGCTCTTCATAATGCCAGGACAACTTATTATTCATCTTTAATAGATGAGAACAAGAACAACCCCAGGTTTCTCTTTAGCACTGTAGCCAGGCTGACAAAGAGTCAGAGCTCTGTTGAACCTTGCATTCCTTTAGCTTTAACCAGTAACGACTTCATGAGCTTCTTTACACATAAAATAGTTCTGATTAGAGATAAAATTAATCTGGCCCTTCCTACAAATGTCACAGATGCTTTTGAATTGGCTGTTAGACCTGATGAATCTTTAGAATTCTTCACTCCTATATGTCTCTCTGAACTAATTTCAACAGTTTCTACATCCAAACCATCAACATGTCTTTTAGATCCTATCCCAACTAGACTCTTCAAGGAGATTTTACCTTTAATTAATTCTTCAATGTTAGATCTGATTAATCTCTCTCTAGTAACAGGCTATGTACCACAGGCTTTTAAGGTTGCTGTCATCAAACCTTTGCTTAAAAAGCCCACTTTAGATCCAGATGTGTTAGCTAACTATAGACCGATATCCAACCTACCATTTCTCTCTAAAATTCTGGAAAGAACAGTTGCAAATCAATTATGTGAACACTTACAAAGGAATAATTTGTTTGAAATGTTTCAGTCAGGCTTCAGAGTGCATCATAGCACAGAAACAGCTCTGGTGAAAGTTATGTCCACCAGTCTAGCCTTCTTTAACCCTTACCTCAGGTTAAATCTGGTCCAGCTCTCCATTTAAAGGGTTAGATTCTATCTGCCTATTAGTATTTCACCTAACAGGTTTCAGCAGAATAAATTAAGCTGGAATCGAGAGACACTCGCCCAGGTTCTAACTGCCTTGCATCCGAATGTCTCACCCCTCTTATCTGATAAATGCTATCCCACCAAGCAGCCTTTCTAAGTAGTAGAATTGATCTATCATTCACATTCGTTATCGGTCAGCTTCTCTCTAAGGACTTGCCTGCACTTGGTGCTATTCCTGAGTTCGTTTTAGAGGTTTGGAAAAAACTAACCTCAGGGGTAATGTTTAAACACTCTCACTTTGGACTAAGTAACCTTCAAGAACCATTGGATTGAATGCACACAATCAACTTAACTTTTTACCACTATGCAGATTTTTAGTGGTTTATAATAATTTCATTAGGCTTCTCTTTAAATGCAATAAAGCGTTTTATTAAGCAAGTTTAGCAAGAGCACAGCATCAATTCATGATTAAACAATTAATTATTTCTGATTAAAAATGAGACTAAAGTAACTAAATTGAGCGTACCTGACAATCTTCTCTAATTATTAAATTTAGGAGAGAGAGCGAACAGCGTGGCCACTACCGTATCACTCGGTCTTGTCTTGCGTCTGGGAAAAGCACTCAGTTGTCCGGAGGACTCGGTACGATGTCTTCTTTGTGGACAAAAGGATCTTATCCCTCGGCAGGGGGGAGCGGAGGAGTCCTGTAAGCCAATCGTGGTCTGGCAGTTACCTCTGGAATCGGCTGGAACGTTAGTGCTTACGCCCCAGCTGTCTTCTCTGTGGTATGGTGGTGATGGAAAACCCTCGTCTGTTCAGGCTGTAGTGGGTCACTGGGTCTCCCAGCCCCGGGGAGGGGAACAGCCCAGTGCTGTTGCCTCCTTTGCCTCTTTGGGTGTAGTCGGTTCTTCCCTCTATTGGTTTCTTCTGGATAACTGCAGAACCTCTTAGGACTCTCCGTTTGGCAGAGTGTGGTCTTCGCTTGTTGAACAAAGTCAGAAAAAGACTTTGCTTCCAACGATGTCCTCAGCGATCTCTGGAGCCTAAGTCCCGCGTCGTCTTCCCGTCTCTTGGGCAAAAGAGGAAGGTGAAGATTCTTCAGAACTCCGGCCAAGTTCCCTTTGCAGCTCTTCTGGCGGCTCCGGCGAACGACTCCCTAGTAATGTCTCTGCTCTCCCATTCTTATACTCTCTCTAGACACACAAAACTGGCTAGGTACGCCCTTCTGACACCGTCTAACTTATGCAATCAACTTTGTCATCACATACAGCAGTAATACAGAAGTCATGTTGTTACAGCAAATACACAGTGTCCACATTCTGTTTAACACACACACATTTCAGCCCACCCTTTTGGGTTTTTCCCAAACTTCCCTTTTTTCTGAGGAGGCTGCAATGTCATTGTGGCTGCCGAGTCATGGTGACTGTTGTTTACTGCACTTCTGCTTTCTTAAGGCCTGGACACACAAGCCTATGAGGCCTGTACGCACACACAGAGCCTAAACAAGGATTACTTCACACAGTATTACTTCTTAAATCATTCTTCTCAATCTGAACATAATAAATCATCTGAATCATTACTTTAATCAAATCAACACTTCAAAAATGTATATATATATTTCAGCAAGCATAATCATATGGTTAACTTATAATGTTTCTTCTTAAGATCTTTATTTGTCTACTTCAAAACCTTTGTTACCTTAGGGTCATAATGAGCCTGAGTCCTCTCTGAGACCTCAACATCTGCATCTTACTTGACAGTTATTAATGACCTTCTCATAGCATTAGATAATGGACTAGTCTCTATACTTGTTTTGTTAGATCTTAGTGCAGCGTTTGACACAGTCGACCACAACATTTTATTACAGCATCTAGAACATTCAATTGGCATTAAAGGGACAGCACTGGACTGGTTTAAATCCTACTTATCAGATAGGTTCCAGTTTGTGCATGTCAACAATAACTCTTCTGAGCATACTAAAGTTAATCATGGAGTTCCTCAGGGTTCTGTCTTAGGACCGATACTTTTCACATTATACATGCTTCCTTTAGGCAATATTATTAGGAAGCATTGTATTAACTTCCATTGTTATGCAGATGACACACAATTGTATTTATCTATGAAGCCAGATGAAACTGATCAGTTAGCTAGACTGCAAGATTGTCTTAAGGACATTAAAACCTGGATGACTTTTAACTTCCTACTGCTAAATTCAGACAAAACTGAAGTCATTGTATTTGACCCCAAACATCTTAGAAACTCGCTTTCAAAGCAAATAGTTACTCTGGATGGCATCACGTTGGCCTCCAGTACTACTGTGAGGAATCTTGGAGTTATTTTGACCAGGACATGTCCTTTAACTCACACATAAAGCAAGTCTGTAGGACTTCCTTTTTTCACCTGCGTAATATTGTAAAAATCAGGAACATTCTGTCTCAGAGTGATGCAGAAAAATTAGTTCATGCTTTTGTTACTTCCAGGCTTGACTATTGCAATTCCTTATTATCGGGTTGTCCAAATAGCTCTCTCAAACATCTACAGTTGATCCAAAACGCTGCTGCGAGAGTACTGACAGGAGTTAGCAAAAGAGATCATATTACCCCTATACTTGATTCTCTTCACTGGCTTCCTGTTAAATCCAGAATAGAATTTAAAATCCTTCTTCTGACAAATAAAACTCTTAGTAACCAATCTCCATCATATCTTAAAAATCTGTTAGTACCATATTATCCTAGTAGAACTCTTCGCTCTCAAACTGCAGGCTTACTTGTTGTTCCTAGAATTTCTAAAAGTAGAATGGGAGGCAGAGCCTTCAGTTATCAGGCGCCTCTCCTGTGGAACCTGCTCCCAGTTTGGGTTCGGGAGGCAGATACCCTCTCTAGTTTTAAGACCAGGCTTAAAACGTTCCTTTTTGACAAATCTTATAGTTGGGGCTGACTGGGTGACCCACAGGGGTTCGGCTTGTGTCTTCATTGCACAGCTGACTCCCTCTTGGACGTCCCTTCGTTCTGCCTCTAGTCATGCTGCTATAGGCCTATAGGCTGCTGGGGGACTTTTCTTGACGCACTGAGCCCTTCTCTATCTACCTTTACATTTAATATGTATACCGTTATTGCAGTACATTCACTCTGTTCCCCCCTGTGCTATTTCTCCGAGTGTCCCTGGTCCCAGAGCTGGATGCTTCAGATCTGTGGTTGATGTTCCACCAGCTGGTTCAGTCTCCATCATGTCCACTGTGGGATGCTGCTGCTGACCTTCCTCCAGCCCTCTGCTTCCAGCTCCCCTTTTCCACCAGTCAACTCTGCATCGCCTTCACTATACTTGTTATGCTAACTTACATACTGTTTGAATTTTACTGCTAGCTATATATGGAGTATGTTTAATGTCAGAGCCGTACATCATCAGAGTAAACTATGAGTCAGTTTTCAATGTTAGCTTATGCTTTGTCTGTGCCACATATCTTGTCATACATGTATCCAAATGTGTGTTGTGTTTTCCTTGCTTTCCCACCCCTCCCTCTCCTCCCATCCCTCCCCCTTGCCCTCTTCTGTCCTTCTCAACCCGCCCGGCCAGCAGGCAGATGGGTCCCCCCTATATAGAGCCGGGTTCTGCTCGAGGTTTCTTCCCTGTTAAAAGGGTGTTTTCCTGCCACTGTCGCCTTTGGGCTGCTCTGGGGGTCAGGCATATGGGTTCTGTAAAGCGTCTTGAGACGATTTGACTGTAATTGGCGCTATATAAATAAAATTGAATTGAATTGAATCGAATTGAATCTTGAGGGAGGGAGGGAGGGAGAGGAAGGAGCACCAGGGGAGGCACAACAACCCGGGCCCTCGGGCCCGGCAGGGAGAAGCCCCGGAGGTCACGCCAGTATACCTATTGTGATTTACCCTGTTACTGAGTTCACCAGCTCCCCGACTGGTGAACACTACCCACACGACCCACCAGACCGGAACCGCAACCGCTAGAGGAAGAGCAACAGGCCATGCCGGAACAGCGCTGTCCCAAGCCCCCCGGGCAACACCCCTGCACAGCACCCGCCGCCGGCACCGGGAGATGGCCGAGATGCAGCGCGACCCAGCAGAGACCCGGGGGGCAGTGCCCGATCCAGACGGTCGCCAGGCCGCCGCGAGCGCCAGGAACCACGGGAGGCCAACGACACCACACAAAGCGGCCACCCCCATGAAGAAAACACGACAGGCGGCCCAGCCCGACCGGGCGCCAGACCCAGACGACTGCCAGGCTGCCACCCACGATGTTTTTAGTCGCAAATGGCGACCCGGCGGACGCCCAAACCAGGCGCCCAACCGTGCCGAACCGCCCCCCCCCCCCCCCCCCCCCACGGAAGCAGCCACCCTGCACAACGCCACCAGCCCACCACGACCCCCGGCGCCCGTGGCGACCTGGTGACCGCCAAAACCGAGCGCCGCCCGGGGAGCAAGGCCAACCACATCGAGCCACAGGGGACAGCACCTGGAAAATTAGCCAAGCATGCAGTGACACCAAGCTAGCCATTCATGCATATAGAGAGAGGATCCTGAGGAGTTGATGACTGTAAGTTGTCGTCGATGCGGCCCGCTCGGTCCTGCTGACAGCGACTAGGTTCCTAACTAAAGACAATCATTAGTTACACAATGCCAACATACATAAGCAGCAACATATATTGGGGTGATGTGGTGGTTCTCGCTAACAGGCAGAGTCAGGTTACCAGGTTTAAGTTAAGGGAGTTAACATACGGTGACCATGTTTGTATAAAATTTAACAACTGATTTTTATTTGAAGCAGAGATTTTCTCCATTGAAATGTGATTTATTAGGAGGTTCAACCAGAGGTTAATGTTCAGAGATTGCTTATTTTTCCAGTTAACAAGGATTGTTTTTTGGCAATGGCGAGGGCTACAAGTAAAGATTGAGATTGTTTGCGTGGTAGGTCCGTTGTTGTTAAGTCGCCGAGTAAACACAGACTTGGAGATAAAGGAATCCTGCAGTTTAAGATTGCGGAAAGCTTTTCTGAGACATTGGTCCAGAAATTTTTTATGGGGTGCACAGCCATAGAGCATGAAAATAAGTATCAGCAGTGTTCTGGGAGCACTGGAGACAGATGTCGGCGTCGGAGAATCCCATTTTGTTCATCATATATTGAGTAATATGTGTTCTATGGAGGATTTTGTATTGGATGAGTTGTAAGTTTGTGTGTTTTGTCATTTTAAATGCATTATCGCAAATTTGAGTCCAGAAGTCTGGTTCCAGAGATATAGATAGGTCTGACTCCCATTTAGAAATAGGTAAATGTATTGTATCAGTGCTTAAGAGTAACTTATATGTTTTAGAGAGGGTTTTAGTTGTTGTCAGAGAAAGCTTTATGATTGCTTCAGCTAATGCCGGCGGCCGGAGTGTGCTTTGAAGTGTTGGGATTCTTTTCTTAATAATATTTTTAACTTGTAGATAATGTAAAAAATTCCCATTTTTATTTTGTATTTTTGAAGCAAGTTTGTATATGACATGAACGTATTATCTGAGAAGAGGTGGTGGAGATGTGTGATTCCATTCTGCTCCCAAACAGCTAAATGGAGCGGCTGATTGTTAACTTGAAAATCAGGGTTGTACCAAATGGGAGAAAACTTACAGGGCTCCAATTTAGAGTTTGTAATTTCTAATGCCTTCCACCAAGCGGTCAAGGTGGAGGAAATCATTGGGTTTTTAAAACAGTTATGTCGTTTGATGGATGTTGTAATAAAGAGTATGTCTGAAAGTCTGATGCTATTGCAATCCTGTTCTAATTCTAACCAACAGTTGGCATCTCCGGTAGGTTGTGTCCATAGAATAAGATATTGTAGCTGGTTAGCTAAATAATAATGCATAAAATTTGGTTCTTCTAGACCTCCTTCGGATTTACTTTTCTGAAGAGTAGATGGACTGATTTTTGCTTTTTTATTATTCCAGTAGAATTTTGTGATAGCCGAGTCCAGCGACTGGAACCAGTTGGACGTTGGTTTGAATGGAATCATTGCAAAGAAGTAATTTATTTTTGATAGGATTTTCATTTTGATAGTAGCTATTCGTCCCATAAGAGATATAGGGAGATTGTTCCAGCACTGTAGGTCATTGGTGATGTTATCCAGTAGTGATGCAAAATTTAAGTGAGTTAATTCAGATAATTTAGGTGAAATTTTTATGCCTAAGTATTTTAACCCTTTAAGCTGCAGTCAATTCCAGCCATTTTCAGTACAAAAAATCGCTAATATTCTATTTTTAAATTTAAAAAATGACGAAAAATACAGGGAATATTGGACGTGCATCGCGAGGTGCATTTCCTTGAAAACGACCAATTCGTGGATTTTATACCGACTTCAGGACATGTTTTGGACAAAATAGTTTACTGGCTTGTGTCGTCTGGATGTAAAAGGTTGGATTATGGCTGTTTTTTGTGGAATATTTTCATCTGTGTGTAATAATGAACCCGGAAATGTGAGTTGCGCTGTGCGCGTTGAAGCCGTGTATAGAGAACGGATGGAAGGATATTCGTTTTTGTGAAACATCCCTCATGTCAGCATTGAATGGATTTTCCACCATTTTAATCATTGGCATGATCGTCCATAGGTCATCAAAACGACTGGAAAACTCACTGGCAAGTTCACCCAAATACTGAACACAGATAGCGGGTTCAAATGAGATGTTGCACAACTGACTGACCTGTGAACGTAGGTTTGGGAAGTGTGTGAAGTCATTGTCACTAAGCTGGTCTTGATAAAGAGAGAGCTTCTCCATGAATGCAGAAACATCATTCATCAAGGCAGGGAACAATTTGTTGTTTCCCTGGAGCTTCAAATTTAGGGAGTTCAAGTGCTTGGTAGTCGAACCTCGGATTCAGGAGGAGCAATGCGGATTCCGTCCTGGTCGTGGAACAGCGAACCAGCTCTTTACCCTTGTGGAACTGCTGAGGGGGTCATGGGAGTATGACCTGCCAGTCTACATGTGTTTTGTAGATCTGGAGAAGGCCTACGACCGTGTCCCCCGAGGGTCTTTGTGGGGGGAGTATGGGGTCCGAGGCTCGTTGTTATGGGCCGTTCGGTCCCTGTACAACCAAAGTGACAGCTGTGTCCGCATACTCGGCATTAAGTCAGACACGTTTCCGGTGGGTGTTGGACTCCGCCAGGGCTGCCCCTTGTCTCCAATCCTGTTTGTGGTTTTCATGGACAGGATTTCAAGGTGCAGTCATGGTGGGGAGGGTTTTTGGTTTGGGAGCCTCAGGATCGCTTCTCTGCTTTTTGCGGATGATGTGGTTTTGTTGGCGTCCTCAGACCATGACCTCCGGCACGCACTGGAGCGGTTTGCAGCCGAGTGTGAAGCGGCAGGGATGCGGCTCAGCATCTCCAAGTCCGAGGCCATGGTTCTCTGCCGGAAACCGGTGGAGTGCTCCCTCCGGGTTGGGGGGGGAGTTGCTTCCCCAAGCGAAGGAGTTTAAGTATCTCGGGATATTTTTCACAAGTGATGGGAAAATGGAGCGAGAGATGGACAGGCGGATTGGTGCGGTGTCAGCAGTAATGCGGGCGTTGTACCGAACTGTTGTGGTGAAGAGGGAGCTGAGCCGTAAAGTGAAGCTCTCGATTTACCAGTCCATCTATGTTCCAACCCTCATCTGTGGTCATGAGCTTTGGGTAGTGACCGAAAGAACAAGATCGCAGATACAAGCGGCCGAAATGAGCTTCCTCCGTAGGGTGGCTGGGCTCAGCCTGAGAGATAGGGTGAGGAGCTTAGACATCCGGAGGGAGCTCGGAGTAGAGTCGCTGATCCTTCGCATCGAAAGGAGCCAGTTGAGGTGGTTTGGCCACTTGATTCGGATGCCTCCAGGGAGACTTCCTCTGGAGGTTTTCCGAGCACGTCCGTCTGGGAGGAGACCCCGGGGCAGACCCAGAACTCGCTGGAGAGATTATATGTCTCGTCTGGCCTGGGAACACCTCGGGATCCCCCAGGAAGAGCTGGAAAGCGTCGCTGGGGGGAGGGACGTCTGGAACGACCTGCTTCGCCTGCTGCCCCCGCGACCCGGCCCCGGATAAGCGGAAGTCAATGGATGGATGGATGGAAGTTGTCATCCTCTCATCAGTCAAAACAACCCAAGGCCAACAGTGCTCAACAGGACGTGAGGAAATACAGAGATGAGCTTTTGTCTCAGCAGCAGCATCGCTGACATAATACAGATCGGCATGCTTTCTCTGCACAATGAAGGCTCGAATTACCGTCAGTAAATCCACAAACTTCTCCAGTACAATGCCTCTGCTCAGCCATCGCACTTCAGCATGCAGCGTCAGGTCTTCATATTGTGTGTCGTATTCTTCGACCAAGGTGCGGAAACTGTCTGTGCTTAAGAGCATGGCCTCTAAGATACAGTGCTCAAAAAAAGTAAAGGAACACTTTTTAATCTAAGTATTGCATCAAGACAGTCAACCATGTGGGATACTGATCTGGTCAAGTAAGTAACTGAGGGGCTTTTTAATCAGTTTCAGCTGCTTTGGTGTTCATAAAATTAACAACAGATGCACTAGAGGGGTAACAATGAGACAACCCCCAAAACAGGAATGAGTTTACAGGTGAAGGCCACTGACATTTTTTTTCCTTCCTAATGTTTACTGACTGTTTTTCACTAGTTTTGCATTTGGCTAGGGTCAGAGTCACTTCTGGTAGCATGAGGCGATACCTGGACCCTACAGAGGTTCCACAGACAGTCCAACTCCTCCAGGATGAAACATCAATGTGTGCCATCACCAGAAGGTTTGTTGTGTGTCCCAGCGCATTCTCAAGTGCATGGAGGAGATTCCAGGAGACAGGCAGTTAGTCTGGGAGGATGAGCACTGCAATAGCTCTACAAAATGACCTCCAGCAGACCACTGGTGTGAATGTCTCTGATCAAACAATCAGAAAGAGATGTAATGAGAGTGGTCTGAGGGCCCAGCGTCCTCTAGTGCCCGCTGTGCTCGCTGACCGGCACCATGGAGCTCGGCTGGCATTTGCCATAAAACACAGGAATTTGCAAGTCCACCACTGGCGCCCTGTGCTTTTCACAGATGAGAGCAGGTTCACCCTGAGCACATGTGACAGGCATGAAAGGGTCTGGAGAAGCCGTGGAGAACGTTCTGCTGTCTGTAACATTGTTCAGGATGACTGGTTTGGTGGTGGGTCAGTGATGGTGTGAGGAGACATATCCATGGAGGGACGCACAGGAGGAGGGTAGGGGGAGGGGGACCGGGTGTGGTGCGCGGGGGTGTTCTGGCCTGGCCCACGCCGTCTGCCCGCTGGGGCGCCGGGGCTGGGGGGTGAGGGGGTGTATGGGGGGCGCTGGGCGCCCACGCACCTCCCTCCGCTTGGCTGGGTGGAGCTCGGTTGATCGCTCCTCTTAAATCACTTCACTAGCTTCACACAAGGGGGGCGGGGGTTTGGGGTCTGGGGGCGGGGGGGCGGGTTGTGGGGGAGGATGGGGGGGCGGGTGGTCGTGGGGGAAGTGGGGCTGTGGGCCGGTGGGGCGCCGTGGGGGTCTGCTATGGCCCGTTCTGCTGCGTGGGCCTTGGGGCTTTGGCTGTGTCGGCAGGGGTCGCTCCGGGCTCCTGGGCTGGGTCTCCGCTTGGTGGCTCCTGCGGGGGGGCTGTGTGGACCTCCTTGTGCTGGAGGGGACAGCTCCCTCCTTTTGGTGGAGGTTTTCATGCATGCCAGACCCACCACACCGGCACCTACCAAAACTCAATAGAGTGTGTTCCTCCGGTTGCTGAGTCAGTGGAGGTTGCTGGGTTAGTGTCTGTGGATCTCACTCTGCTCTATCTATCCTTCTTGTGGCCTCCTGACATCTTCATGATTGATCCAGTTGGGATTTTGTCGTATCTGGTGTTTGTGAAGGGTTTTAGATTTGTAACTGGTTTTAAGGTGTGAATTAAAGAGTACAAACAAATAAAATGCACCTTTTCTCTTAGAACACTGTCTATGCCTCACCTTTCTGTCTGTCCTGTGTTTGTTTTATGTTTCACTTGGGTGTGCACAGCCCTCAATGGCATAATGTAGGAAACAGCTTGAATAAACATGATAGGTTAATTTGCCATGAGAGCTGGTGATGGTCACAGTCACAAAGAAGAAAAAAATTGCACATGAAGCTTAAGCAATGACACCATGAGTGGTTGGTGTCATTTTTGAGCGGACTTGCAGACAAAAAAAAAGAAGAAAAAAAAATATGGAGGGACGCACAGACCTCTACAGGCTGGACAATGGCATTCTGACTGCCTTTAGGTATCAGGATGAAATCCTTTGACCCATTGTCAGACCCTACATTGGTGCAGTGGTCCTGGATTCCTTCTGGTGCACGACAATGCCCAGTCTTATGTGGTAAGAGAACTCATGCAGTTCCTGGAGGATGAAGGAACTGATACCATTAGCTGGCCCCCATGCTCACCTGACCTGAATCCAATAGAACACCTTTGGAACATTATGTTTTGTTCCATCTGACACCATCAGGTTGCTCCTTAGACTGTCCAGGAGCTCAGCGATGCCTGGTCCAGTTCTGGGAGGAGATACCCCAGGACACCATCCATCGTCTCATTCAGAGCTTGTCCCGGCATCGTCAGTCTGCATACAAGCACATGGAGGCCATACAAACTACTGAATACCATTGTGAGTTGCTGCCAAGGAATTTCAGAAAGATGGACCAGCCTGCCACATCAGTTTTTACTTTGATTTTGGGGTGTCTTGACTTTAGCCCTCCTGGGGGGTTGATAATTTTCATTCCCATCAAACAATGTGGCACTTTTCATTCCTAGCACATTATCCAGTCCATATCAATGCTAATATCCAGTTTGTTTTCCCCCGTATTGAAATATGATGTATTTCAAAGTGTTCCTTTTAATTTTTTGAGCAGTGTAGTTAATAGCTTTCACCACTTTACCCATCGTTGTTTTCAGTTCACCACCTTTGAGTTTGCAGCCGAGCTGTTATTGGTGAAGAATACAATAGTAGGCAAAAAAGTTGGAAATGTGTCTTCTTTTTTCATTAATGCAACAAGTCCTCTTTCTTTTCTGACCATCGACGGTGCACCATTGGTGGTAATTGACACTAGTTTTCCCAAATCAATCTCTCTCCCTGGTCCCCGGAAAAAGTCCATGAGTGCCAACAAATATCCTCTCCTCTTGTTTGACCAGCCGTCAGTGGCAAAAGCGCGAGCATTTCCTCCACGATGCGTCGCCATTAAAATAACGAGCCCATATTATAAGTTGCGCCGTGTCCGACACATCGGTGGACTCGTCAATGGCCAGGCTGGAAGTGCTGCGTTTTTCTTAGATCGTCCATCAATTTTACGAACAAATCATCCAAAATGTTTTCCACACGTCTGCTGAGGGTTGAATCTGAAAGCTGCAGTTTGGATATCTGCCGGTGATCTCAGCTTTGTTTTTAAACTCAGCAAAAGGGACTCACTGCAGTCCAGAAAACACTTTTTTATCAGCTCTCCCTCAGTGAAAGGCCGCCGACTCTGTGCTACGTTCCACGCTACTCTGAACGATGCCTCCGTGATTCTGTCACTTCTTTACAGCTGAATCTCAAAACGGTTTGTTGACCACAAGATTTCCGAGGAGAGTGCATATCCAGCCCGGTCTCACGGGATTCGTGAAACTGTCACGTCAGTTTTTTGTTTCGGTTTCGTGCGCACCAACACGATGTCGTCATGTTTTTCGTGCCGCTCAACACGAGCGAAACCCGCTGTGGTAATCACATCTGAAAGTGGTTATACCGGCGGATTCATGACGATCTAAGCCGTCCATTGGCGTTT
This sequence comes from Acanthochromis polyacanthus, assembly GCF_021347895.1. NCBI lineage: Eukaryota > Metazoa > Chordata > Actinopteri > Pomacentridae > Acanthochromis > Acanthochromis polyacanthus. The sequence goes on from NC_067117.1 coordinate 43,738,500, forward strand.
GCGGCCGCCGCTGCGGCCGCCGCTTCGGCCGCCGGACATTCTTTAAATTCCTATGCAAATTCGGCGGATTCATGACGATTTAAGCTGTCCATCGGCGCTTGCGGCCGCAAACATCGTGTTGGTGCGCACAAAACCGAAACAAAAACTGACGTGACAGTTTCACGAATCCCCGTGAGACCGTGTTGGCATATCCTGTCTTTCTTATATTGCTACCTGGTGGATAGTCAGTTTTAAAGTCTTTGTGACAGCTGTCGTGGTGACGCTGGAGATTCGCTCGTTTTGGAATGGACTGTTTCTGGCAAAGAAGGCACACTGGCTTGTTTATTTACCTCCACAAAAGCAAATTCTGTCCTGTGTCATCACATAACTTTCGTTTAACTTTACCAGCGGCAGCCATGAACTCTACTTCGACTAGTCTTTCTTTTGAGTCTTTTGTTTTGGCGGTGAGCAAACAGCATATCGGTGCATTACCGCCACCAACTGGTACATCCCACAATTGCAACATTTACCTGCCTTTTGTCAGTAGGTCAAACATATTGCCCTCAGATATCAGCATGTCAGAAAGTTTTTGTCTTCATTGAAAGTAGAATTTTTTTTACTGCTTACAGTAAGCCGTGGGCCGGACCATTACAGCCTGCAGGGCCACATGTGGTCTGCAGGCCGCGGGTTGAGTAGCGCAGCTCTAAATAAAGGAAGACTGAGTGGATTAGCCAAAGGTTCAGGAGGTTAAGTCTGAAGAAGATTTTGTTTCTCCAATTTATTGCAATAACAAAAATTAGAACTTCATCTAATCAGTGCTTGTATCCTAACAGCAGATAAGCAGATAATGTGACAAGGGGTCAATTTTAAGAATGAAACCTCAGAGAACTATTATCTTTAATGTCTTTCATTTTCTTTTTTTCAGTTGATAAACTGTTGATACATTCATTGTACTGTGCACTACCTGTACTGCTGTATACTACTATAGTAAACCAACAAAACTAGAGAAACAGTTGACAGTGTATTTAGTAGCTAAGCTCGTCTACAAATATAAAAGAAAGTATGTGTATGATGCTGTGTAAATACTGAACAGTTAAATGTTGCTAAATGCTAGCCATAAACAACCACATAAGGTCCCATTACATTTTAAATGATATACCTTCTACAGTAACCCAATTAGAATTTTGCAGATTCTTGTCTTAAACATGTTGAATATTCTGGCAAAGTTTTGAGGATTTTAAACAGCTGTCAGACCCCATATAGTTATCCCCAAAATTACAATATTCACACACAACATATTACAGTAAAGCACTTTCTATTCTTGGAGCCTGGACTCTGGTGTCTAGCAGCTTTCAGTTACTCCCTACAGGCAGACGGGGCAGGCAGACATAGGCCTGAGGAAACAGGTTCATGTTCAGGGGGTTGCCATCTAGACGAATGTCCTCCAGGTTATGGCGGATGAAGCTGAGATCGTGGAGGTTACAGAAGGTGTCCTCATGTAGCGACTGGATGTTGTTATACTGTTTGGAGAGCAAGAAAGTTACTGTTGATGTTTAAGACTGATGTATAAATGTGTTGGTGGTCAGTATTGGTGAAAAGTGTGTTGACTTCATGTAGATTATTTAATATTTAAACATTCATGCGTGTAGTGACTGTTAATAAGATAAGTGAACCTGCAAATGCAGCACTCTGAGGCTGAGTGGAAGCGGTGTAGGGATGTAATCCAGGTGGTTGTTAGACAGGTAGAGGAACTCCAGATGACTCATATCCTGCATGGAGGAAAAGGAAGAAAGCATCTCTACATAGTAAACCGTGAAGATATCCACAACATGAACCCCACAACCACTGAATACCAACCCTCTGGATCTTGTTGAATTCTCTGAATAAGATCTGTCACCTATTTTTCATCATGAACCACTGTTTCACACAGTCCAGTCAGTATCTCCCACATTGTAAATTCTTGTCAAAAGAGCAAAATTAATTTGGCCATGATTCAATGTTGAAAAGCAATTAAGGAGGAAACAAAATTAAAAAAAAATTAAAATAGGTTAAGCAGAGGCTGAATTTATGTCACATGCCACTGTGCAGCCCATAAACACATATTCATGAGCAAAGTCATCACTCTCACTTTGAAAATAAAAATAAAATAAACATTTTTTGGTGTGTTTTATTTTTGTATGAGGCAAACTGCATGCAGGACATTTACCTTGAATCCCTCAGAATGCATCCCCCGGCTGACCAGCCTGTTGTGACGTAGATCGATGTGCTTCATGCTGATCGGCAGCTCTGGTATAAGCTGCAGGTTGTTATTAGCTAGCAGTAACTCCTGGAGCTGTGGCAGGGAGTGAAAGACATCCTCATCCATTCCTGAGATCTGATTTCCTGTTAAATCAATGGACCGAAGCTTATCTGTAAAAATAAATGTAAAAAAAATGCATAGATAGCTTTTAAAAAACAATATTATCAACCGTGATATGTCATTTATCCGTGAGTTTACAGTAAATGTCAGGGTGTCCAGAGGGATTTCTCACTGAGGTTGATGAAGTCTGTGTTTTTGACATGTCGGATCTTGTTGAAGCGACCATAGAAATGGGTGGTGTCTTTGGGCAGCAGTGGGATCTGATCCAGGCCCATGTCATCACAGTACACACTCCCAGCAATACACACACACAGTAGGCAAGTAGGCATACCTGCACACAACCAGAGGGTAGAGTCTTAACACATACAGAACCCTGAAGAGCGATGTCCTTTAATGACAGCTGATGCTTTGACCTACCCAGACCAGTCTCAGGGCCAAAGAGTCCTGCTCCCGTAGAGTTCACAGTGGTAGGGGATGGAGGTAGGGTTCCCTCCTTCTTGTGGTGTTGAGCGGTACGCTGGTTGGCTGGTGATGGGATGTCTGGTGTTAAGTTAGCCACCTCAATCTGTCCTCCAATGGCAGCCAGGAACAGAGTAACAGCTCAGATTAGACTGAATTCATCTGAATCGTTCTAATATTTTTCTTACTGCATAAATATCAATGAATGTTTTCATAACTTGTGGTTTGATCATTGTACAAATAATAGCACTGGGGGAACTTATCTACGTTGTGAAAACGGTGTTAACAAAATATTCATGAATTTTCGCTTCTTGGGTATTCACAGATTCCAGCTGGTGTTTAGTGGTGCCCACAACAGCTCTTGGGTGTTTGGGAAAAAAAAAAGGTTTAGTTTTCTGAAAGGTACAAAAAAATGAGTTAGGAAAATACCATTACACAGTTTTACATGTTTGAAGCTTGGTTAAAGTTACACACCAGGATTACTGGGTTAGGGTTAGACAAAACATGGAACAAACAGACATCACCTAGCAGTAAGCATGTTCACCCTAAAACATAATGAAGAATGGTGTTTAGTTGTACAGAACGTATTCTGTGGAAACTGGGTTGAAAGTAAACAAAGTGGTCCAAAAATCTCCCTGTTTACTGGTTGCCTGGCTATCCTGCTCTCCACACCCCAAAACCAGACTAACAAAACCAGGTCCCTGTCTAAAAAAATGTGGAGAGAGCCATGAACACAATTTCAAAGGAACAACACAATTGCTTATTTTAACAGTCACCCAGGGAGCATCCATTCAGATGACAGAACAGTCAAGCTCTCCACAATGGAAACAGTATGTGCACATGAACAAAAAACACCAGGTTCATATGGACAGTATAGCATAATAATAATAATAATAACTTTATTTATAAAGTGCTTTCCGTCAAAGTGCTGTACACAGAAATAAAAACAGATAAAAACAATAAAAACAGAACAATTAAAAAAGACATCAGTAAAACAAACAATTTAGGATTCATATGTAAGAGAAAACAAGTGGGTCTTCAGCTTAGCTTTAAATACATTAATGGACGATGCCTGCCTGATTTCAGCAGGCAGACTGTTCCACCATGTAGGTGCCTGGAATGAAAAGCCCGTTCCCCCACCGTCTTTTTACAGACCTTTGGGAAATACAGAAGTCCAGTCCCCTGGGAACGGAGAGCCCGAGCGGGGACATACAGATTCAGCAGGCTGGATAAATAAGACGGGGCAATTCCATGAACAATTTTATAGGTTGGTAGCAGCACCTTAAAGTCTGCTCTAACATGAACTGGTAGCCAATGCAGAGAGGCCAGCACTGGAGTAATATGCTCGTGTTTACTTGTTCTGGTCAGAACGCGAGCTGCTGGTTCTGAACCATCTGCAGACCATGAAGGCTCTTCATTGGCAGGCCTGATAAAAGGACATTGCAATAGTCCAACTGTGAGGAAACAAAAGCATGAATTAGGACCTCTGCGTCCTGAAATAACAGACTTGGTCTGATTTTAGAGATATTTCTGAGGTGGAAAAAGGTTAATCTGGTCACCTCTTTAATATTGACTTTAAATGAGAGGGTTTTATCAAAGAGTACACCAAGATTCTTAACTCTGCATTACAATGAATAGCACAGTCATCCAAAGACAGAGTAAAGTCATCAAGCAGAGGATTAACTCTTTCAGGTCCAATGACCATCATTTCAGTTGTTAACCTTTCCTGCAGTCCGCTTCCTGACCGTGGTCGGGAAACACAGGGGAGAACCGTCTCCTCCAGGGCCGAAGTAGCTTCCTTCGGGGCTAACTCCCAAGACTTGACTCCACACTTAAGGAGTATGAATGTTTATGTTTATTTGTGGTTTCGTGTGCAGTCATCTGTCCTGTCTTGTGTTTTTGTCTGTTGCTTGTTTGTTTGTCAGTCTATTTGTTTGTCTGTCTGTGGCCCTTTCACTTTGATCATACACTTTCCACCCAGTGTCATGTTTCTGAGACAAAGTTATGCACAATTATGACAGTGACAATTCATCCTCATCTGAGGATTTGGACATGGATTTAGATGTTCCTGAGTATTCTGATTATAAAGCTCATAGGATGAACAATATTGATCCAGACTGTAATATTTTTCTAAATATGAAAAATAATTGTGCATACTATACAAATACATCATTTAATACTACGTTTGTATTTGATAATAAGATTTCACTTTTGCATTTTAATAGCAGAAGTTTATATCGTAATTTTGAAAATATTAAAGATTATTTGTCTCAATTTAAATTACCCTTTAATATAATAGCAGTCTCAGAGACATGGCTAAATGAAAAGAGAGGCTTTGACTTTAAAATGAATGGCTATGAAATGTTTTATAAAAATAGACAAGAGAAGACAGGAGGGGGTGTGGCTTTATATATTGATAAAAATATTAGTTGTAAAATCCTAGAAGATATGATGTTAGCGGTGGAAGATTTGTTCGAATGCATAACTGTGGAAATTGTGTTGCAAGCAAAAGACTATACTAGTAAGTTGTATATACAGAACTCCAGGATCAGACATTAATATATTCAGAGAGTGGGTGGAGAGATTATTTGTTGGAAAAACAAAAAAAGACATTATACTGTGTGGCGACTATAATATAGATTTACTGAATACAAAGAAACATAAAGCTACCGAGGATTTTACTGATGCAGTGTACAGTATTAATTTGTATCCATTAATCACAAGACCAACTAGAATAACAAATCATAGCACAACTTTAATTGACAACATATTTACTAATATTTTAGATGGTAATGTGGTTAGTGGTATACTAATAAATGATACTAGTGATCATCTCCCTGTCTTTATGGTGTACAATGTGAACTATAAAATAGTCAAACAAAATCCTACCTTTACTTGCTGCAGGCTGAAATCTGAGCGGGCACTAAAAGATTTAAAAAGGGATTTACTTTCTCATGACTGGGAGGCTATATGTGAAGAATTAGATGTTGATGTAGTCTATAATTCGTTTATGAATATCATTTCGCTTTATGACAAGCATTGTCCAGTGAGAAAACGTTGGGGGGAAAATGACCTAAGTACACCATGGATTACAAAAGGATTAGCAAACGCTTGTAAAAAGAAAAATTATTTATATAAACAATTTCTTAAGTATAAGACCACAGAAACTGAACAAAAATATAAAAAATACAAGAATAAATTAACTAATATTCTAAGAGATAGTAAAAAAGACTATTTTACTAAATTACTCAACAGCAAGAAAAATAACATTCAGGGTATGTGGAAGGTGTTGAATACTGTTATGGGAGGCAGTTCTAACAGCTCAGGTTATCCAGAGTATTTCTGATAACAGTAAGGTAATCAGTGACAAGAAAGAAATGGTGGATAGACTTAACCAATTTTTTGTGAATATTGGGCCAGAATTAGCCGAGGAAAATTGAAATGGTAAAGAGCCACTTGAGGAATTTTATGAGAGACAATCCCAAATCCATGTTCTTACTCCCACGGATAAGAATGAGTTGTTGAAGATATCAAAGCTTGTAGTAACAAACATCACAAGATTATTAATGCATAATATGAGGACCGTCAAATAGCAGGAGAGGCAATTACAAACCACTTACATATATTTGCAAACTTGTCTTTTCAGAGGGTAAATTCCCATCTGAAATGAAAATAGCTAAAAGTGATTCCTTTATTTAAATCTGGAGACAAACATTCCTTTTACCAAACTACCATCCAGTTCCCTCCTACCACAATTTTTCTAAAATCTTAGAAAAATTATTTAATTTACGACTACTCAATTTCATTGAAAAAATAACTTAATATCTAATAATCATATGTTTCAGGCAAAATCGATCAACATCGCTGGCTCTTATTGACTTGGTAGAAGAATAACAAATTGTATTGAGAAAAAGAAATTTATTATAGAATTTTTATTGATTTGCAAAAGGCCTTCGATACTATCGATCATGGAATTCTACTGAAGAAAACTGCATAGTTATGGTATCAGAGGAACGCCACAATATTGGTTACAGAGTTATCTCAAATAGAAAGCAGTTTGTTCAGCTGATCATCATAAATCTACTGTAGAAATATTATGTGCGGTGTTCCGCAAGGATCAATTTTAGGCCTTCTTTGTTTTTGCTTTATATTAATGACATCTGTAAATCTCTAAAATCATAAAATTTATACTTTTTGCTGATGACACAAATTTGCTATTTTCAGGGATAGATTTGGAAAACTTTTGAATGAAATAACTATAGAGCTGCATAACCTGAAAAAATGGTTTAATATGAACAAATTGTCACTAAACCTAAAAAAGACAAAACTTATGACATTTGGAACTCGTAAAAACGATTTACCAATTCAAATAACCGTTGATAATACTATTATTGAAAGAGTACAACAAAATGTGTTTTTGGGCGTAGTCATTGATGAAAAATTATGTTGGAAGCCTCACATAAGTTATGTACGTATGAAGGTTGCTAAGTGTATTGGTGTGATGAAAAGATGTAGCTTAGTACTAAATCCAAATGCATTATCCATCCTGTATGATTCTTTTATAATGGCCTATTTGAATTACGGTTTAGAAGTTTGGGGGAATTGTTATAAAACAAATTTATTACCTTTAGTCACTCTGCAAAAACGAGCTATTAGGGTTGTTCATAATGTCAGATACGATCATCACACCAATCCACTCTTTCTCAACTCATCTAATCTTAAATTATATGACTTGGTCGATTTGAAAATGCCACAATTATGTCAAGGCATCACAAAAATCCCTTCCTGGTAATATCCAGCTCTATTCAAGATAGAGATGCTCATCATAAATATAAACTGAGGGGAACGGATCAATTATATCAGCCGAAAGTAAGGCAACCCTAAAATCCTTGTGCATTTCAGTGAAAGAGTGTTGCTATGAACAGTCTTCAGAAGAAATAAAAATGTGCAAAAATTTTGTCCAGTTCAAAAAACTATTTAAAAGACAAGTGCTGAGTAATTACCAGGAGGGGATGGAAGACTGATGCCTCCATTGCTAGGCCACAGGTACTTTAAGAATGCATGGCTGTGGCGATACACCTACACTGACATACACACATTACATTACATTCATAAGAGGCACACTCACAATTAGGCCTGGGTTTTGGGTGATCCATGATTACCACAGCCAGAAAATGCTTTTGGTAACGAGAATATATTTATTCCTTTTTCTGTTCTCTCTTTTTTTCCCCCCAAAATGTGTTTGTATAACATTGTTATGTTGTTGGATGTATTAGCATAAGTAGATGCTTCAAAGATCTGTGGGATGTATTGTGTATCTACCTAATTGTGATGTTTAGTGTTCAAAAGGGGGAGTGGTGTGGGTTTGAAGTGTAATGGGCCTGTCTTTTGTCTTTTGTCTCGTCTATATGTTGTGTTGTAGCGGGAGAGTGTGGTCCTGTATGGGGTCTGGTGGTGATGGGGGTTGGAATTTATAAGCTTTGCTTCATCCATCCCCTTTTCAAATCACTTATGTAAATACTCTGATTTGGTGATGTCAGAAGCTGGTTTGAAATAAATGATCAATCAATCAATCAATCAATCACACTTGTGCGGCGGTGGCACAAACCACACCCAAAAGACAGAGGCCGTTTTTGCCGAAGAGAAGGGCTCTTTATTAACTACTGCACTGTTATCAGCAACATGCTATTGCTCACTACCTGCCCTGGTCGCCGTCTCAGTCGTCTCTCCTCTACGTCTCTCAGACACACACGGGCGTCTGCCTGCTCGCTCTGCTCGTGCACCCGCAGCGCGGCTCGGCCACGTGCACGCACTCACTCGCCCGCATTCACACACTGAGCTGCCGGAGCTACACTTGACAATGAGACACATCCCACAAACACTACCCCCACCCATGGATTGGCAATTAACACTAATTCCATTCCATCAAAATAACATAAAACTGGTACACAATCTCCATTATTGGTAGCCTAAAACACAATGTGTGAAGACATAGCTGTGTCCAACATATTATATGAATCAAATAGGTAGGTAGTACAAAAGTGTCGATACAGTGATAAACAAAGCTCATTTAGCAGGAATACATGTGTGAGTAAAACATATAAAATGCATTTGTCTCTAATTAAACAAAGGAATACATCGCAATTTAACACCTATTCTTTGGCGACCGGGTGAAATACCAACTGACTGATCTTGTATCAGCACACATACGTTCAAATTGAATAAGTGCAAATATATAAAAAAAACATTGTCTCTTCAGCTTTTCTTTAAACAATAACTAACTATGAAAAGGCGTTTCTTTTTGCAGATGCATAGAACATTGTAAACAGGACTAGAGTCCAATATAGACTGTAAAGTCTCTAGTGCAAGGGTTGGCAACCCGCGGCTCCGGAGCCGCATGCGGCTCTTTCAGCCCTCTGTTGTGGCTTCTTGTAACTTTGGAAAATAAATTGTTCTGCCTTTCAGGCGCGTTTCACTGCATTTTAATATAGAGTTTTATTGTGAAATTACCGCTCTTATTTTGACGTGTCACTCCACCGGATGTGCTGCTGGGGTTTTCCCCTGACTGGGACATGAGAGCGCAAAGTTTATGCAGAGAAGATGGAGAAGCAACCTGTAGTTTCACATAGTTTTGTACTCAAGAATGGCAAACCTGTATATTAAAGCTCCACTCCAAGAAAGACACGTCTTGTCTTTGAGTCAAAAGTACTCATGATAGGGTAATACACGTTACTCGCAAGAACACCGCTCGATGTCCAGGCAGCAGGTCAGAGAGTCAGAGGAGTGTCGTCTTGGAAAATAGGGCAGCGAAAATAGGCCATAACTGCACCTCCAGCCTAGAGTGACGCCACTGACGTTCAAGTTTTCTGCAACTCTTTCTCAAGGTTAGTATGTCTGCATTTAACCAGGGAGTATGGCTCTTATTTGGATGCTTTCGAGTCTTTTCTGATGCTACAGAATCTAGCAGATGCTTAAGTGCATCATTAAAAGATTCAGTGAGACAACCCACCGGGGAAGCCTGCAGAAAGACTGGATCAACCACATCAGGCAGTCTTAAGTTAAGGTCCTGTAAGGCACTGGGGCTGATGTATGGAGACGACCTTGTTTTTGTCTCTGTACCCAAAACAGATAAACTGGGAACTCCAACATCAAATAAAATCAGAGAATGATCTAAAACTGGCAACACCCAGGTTTCATTCACTGAAACGGACAGTCCAAAACCAAGCACCAGATCCAGAGTGTGTCCACGCTGATGTTGGACCAGACACAATTGTATCAGATTAAAAGACTCAATAAAGTTTAAAAAAAATCCTTGACAATGGCTTGTCATCCGCAACAATTGTGAATATAAAATCATCAACAATTAAAATCCTGTCATATTGTTGACAGAAAGACGCTAAAAGTCTGCAAATTCAGAATAAAATTCATCGTGTATACTTGGGGGACGATAAATCACAGCAATTAAAACAACAGAGGTCTTTTATGGTAAAAAAAGCTGCAATTCAAAGCTTGAGAAAGTACGAAAGATCAAAGTCTGTTACATTTAAGTGGTCCTTAAAAAGGGAGGCCAACCCCCTCCCCTCTCCTCCCTGTCCATCTTGGAGAGCTGAAGAACCCACATTCATGGGGACAGAGTTCTAGCAGGGGTGTCAGTTCACCTTCACGCAACCACGTCTCTGTCAAGAACATCACATCCATTTATGGGATCAAAAAAGTCACGGAGGATGAAAGTGTTATTTGACAGTGATCAGGCGTTAAGAAGAGCCATTCGGACTTTTTCCACATTATCAGCTGGCTGAGATGTAACGTCTAGACGAAGGAGGTTGTCCGGGATAACTCCACCTCCCCTGCCCCGCCTCCTCAGTGTCCTGCGGAGTGGCATCAGCTGACCAAGTGACTCAAGATTGCAATATTTGTTGTGTGGGGTCCACTCTCTGCGGATGATGACAGGGATGTGATGTGTAGCATAGTGATGAGAGGACCTATCTGTGATAACAGGCTGAATAGCAAGATGGGAGGGTGATGTAGGGGTCAAAGGAGGCCAGCAGGGGGAGCTAGTGCTGTCAACAGCAGCCTGAGATGGATCTGGAGATGGAAGCGCAGAAGGGGGTGGTGTGTAAACAGTCAATCACCCGGAGATGATTGAACAGCGTGTTGAATGTTAGCGGTAAGCATTTGTGAGCCTAGAAAGTTTGGGTGAATGCCATCTGTTTTAAAGAGAGACTGGCGGTTCCAGAACAGATTAAAATTGTCAATGTATTCCACACTATGTGCTCTACATGCAGACATTAACCAGGTGTTGAGACTGAGGATTCGGGAGAAACGACCAGAACCGCGACCTAATGTGGGAATGGGGCCGGAGATAAAAACAGACTTACTGCAGTTCCTTAAAAAGTTTAAAAGCTCCTTAAAATCTTTCTTAGTCAGCTCAGACTGCTGACGAGCTATGTCATTAGAACCCACATGAACTATCACTCGGTAGATGGAAGGTGGAAGTAAGTGGAGTAGCCCGGGAGCTTACCCAGGATTACCGGGACCATGGTTCCAGGAAAGCAGTGTGTGATAGCATTGAAGAAATGGATATGTCGGGTGATGGAATCTCCAACTATTAATGTTGTCGGAGAAAAGAGGGGACGAGGAGGAGGCGGTGGTTGTGGATCAGGAGAGGGCCGGTCGAGCTGTTGTTGTGGTGGGACTGTGTTTGAGATGGGAGAGTAGCATGGAAGGCTTTCTGAGCGTCGGACGGGAAGAGGGCCTTACCTTCGCGGTGGAGTGTGAAGCCCCCGTGCTGTTATCCACTGCTGATGAAATACCCGCCGCTGCCGGAGGCAGATGGAGACACAGGTGAGGAGCAGCCAGAGCCACAGCGGCAGGTGTATCAGCCCGATGGACAGGGGAGACAGCCTGACAAGCCGGAGGGTCAGCCGGGTGGACCGGAGGGACGGCCTGGTGAACCGAAGGGTCGGCCTGCTGAACCGGAGCGTCGGCCTGGTGGACCAGAGGGAAGGCCGGGTGGGCCGGGTGGACCGGAGGGATGGCCCAGTGAACCGGAGCATCAGCCTGGTGGACCGGAACGTCAGCCTGCTGAACCGGAGGGACGCCAGGGTGGACTGGAGGGATGGCCCGGTGAACCGGAGCGTCAGCCTGGTGGACCAGAGCGTCAGCCTGCTGAACCGGAGCGTCGGCCTGGTGGACCGGAGGGACGGCCGGGTGGACCGAAGGGTCGGCCTGGTGAACCGAAGCGTCAGCCTGGTGGCCTGGAGGGTCGGCCCGGTGAACCGGAGCGTCAGCTGGGTGGACCGGATCGTCACCAGACAGAGGCGCATAGTAGTTGGAAAGGCTCAATCCTGGAGGTGAGACAGCTCCGTCTGAGTGCCGATTGTGACCACAGACCACCACCTCCGACCAAGCCTAGTTGAGTTATCATGCCTAGTTGAGTCGCTTGGCCTTGTTTCCATGTTGGCTGCAACTCTTCCATGAAGATCACTTCTGGTCAGACTTCTCTGGACCATAGACGAGTGGACCTGGTCCCACTGGTTTCTGCTAGTTTTGAGGTGATAGCACTGCTGGACATCTTTCACTTTCAAAGGGAAGTAAGCAAGGTATGTTTGTCATCTGCTGCACTAAGTTTCCTTGACCATCTACTGTGTCTACCATCTACGTCTCCAACACAGCTGTTTCTGTTTCAGTTAATGAGGATGTTTCAGCCTACCTTGACATTGATGATCATTCAGACCTGTTTGGATAACTGTTTACTCAGACACTGCCTATAATCCACAAACATCCCTGACTTTGTGAAAAATGTACCTAAAACAATTAATGCTATTTTGAAGATAAATAATTGATTTCAGATTTTTCTGTGTTACTCACTTTGCATATGTTAATTGAATATATAATAATATATATATATATATATATTATCTTCACACCTGCCAAAGACTTTGTCCCAGTACTGTATGTGTGCTACTGGATGGAAGTCGTAACAAAGTTTCCATACACTTGTAAGACCCATATGTATCCTGGCAGTCTAGGAGATTCCACTGGCTCCTGTAGCTCTGAACTTCTATCATGAATCTTAAAAACCCATGTGCATTTTGGTTCTTCTATAGATGTATTAAAGGTCTTTGAAAGGATGATAAAATCTGCTGGTCAAAATATCAAACAGCAATAAAAAAATAGTAACATCGTTTGGCCATTTTTCACCGCAGTCAGTCCTTTCTACAAGCTTCTGGTCGTATGTTTGACACTCCTCTTGATAGATTTAGTCCAGGTAAACAAAATGTGTCGGCTCTCTGAGACAGACTTGTTTCTTCATCACAGTCCACAGATTCTTGATGGGATTTACAGTAAGTCAGGAGTTTGGGGAGACCAGTCTGAGACCTTTATTATAGCCTAATTTAGCCATAGAGAGTACCGGTGCAGGCAGGCAGATTTTGACCAAGTCAGTAAGAAGAAAAAGTAGCATTCAGTTATGATCACCCTCATCTATGCCCGGGAATATTACCAATAATAACGAATATTTAGTTGGCCTACACAATTAAACGAACAAGATCAGTTGTGGTATTGACCACTGCACATGGTGAATGTTTCAGGGTGTTTTTTAATCTCTCTTTAAACACGTGTGTAATTTCTTATATATTGTACTTGTTTATTTGTTATCTTTCTTCTGCTGGGGCCTCTTGCCAGGTCACCCATTGTAAATGAGAAATTGTTCTCAACTGATCTTACCTGTAAAATAACGATAAAAAAAAAGCTGTGGTATTGATGTTTAAAGTGAAATTCCAACTCCATTCAGAGAAAACTATTCTCAATCAGCCTTTGTGGATAAAAGCACTCAGTTTGGGCAAATCTGGCATTACAACCTCTTTTCATTTCATTTCATTTTTCCTGCTACTTTTTGGGTTCTGCAGCTGGCGTGTCAGTACACCACAGCCGTGCCAGCAAGCATCTACCATTTAGGAACACTGGTAAATTATATCTATACAGGTGTTCAGCAAGTGACATGTTCTCCCTAAAACATGTCTCTTTTCATAATATAGGTTTCTCCCTCTCACCTTTTGTCGAAGTCATCATAGTCCATAGCTGTCTCCATAAACGTGATGTCCAGTCCTCCCCACTCCATCTCACTGGTTAGGTCATAGTTTTCCAGATCAAACACTTCATCATCTGTCTCACCTAGAGGGGCTGTCAGACCATGCCAAGTGCCCAGGAAGTCCAGGATCAAGGCCAGAGCCACCACAGACTGCAGAGACATTCTCAGGACAAACTACCTGCAGACATCAGAAGCAGACTGAAGTGTTTCCATGTCATGATGATGTCATGATGATGATGTCATGTGATACTTTTGTGTGTGTGTGTGTGTTGTGGTGTGTGGCTTGCATGTGAATGCTGTCTGTATGTAGGGAGGGTGGAGAGTTGGGTTTTTAATTTTTATTTCTAGATTTAATTGTACTTATTTATTGTCTTCTTTGTTTTTAATCTGTGAAGGCACTTTGTGTTGTTCTTGGCATGAAAAGTGCTATACAAATAAAGTTTAAGTTGAGTTTCCTTTTACTGGTGTCAATGTGCTTTCCTTTCCTGCATCTCAAATGCTGTGATATCTACCACACACAATATGTTCTTCATATTTTACCAGACCTTCTTTTCCATTAAAAAAGCATACTGTTAATCCAACAAAATGCATAACTGAACACATGGGGTGGGTAAGTTGAGCTGCAATGCTTCGGTGGGTCAAACACATGGATGTCAGCCTGTCAGGGATCATGATGCTGTGGCTGATCAGTGAACGCTGCATATGCAACACTGAACAGTAAGCTGATAGACACCAGCTGCTCACACAGCTAACAATACCTTTATTCAATGTCATTTAATTCTTAGACGACAAACAAGCCAAAAATAAAGGACATCTGTTTGGATTGTACACAAATGATTCTGAGGTAATGCTTTTGATTGTAAACAATGTATTAGTTAAAATATATTAAAAACAAGTGCGCCCTTGATTTTATGGAAAAATATTTAAACAAATCTTTAATAGCAATGAGGGTGTCACAGCTCCCTTCTCCTCTGCCCTGTCTGTCTTGCCTGTCTCCCATCCACTCCTCTGCCCTGTGTCTTCCCCTGCAGCTCAGTGCCTGAGTGGAGTCTGGCTTCCCAGCTGACTCCACTCAGGCAATCAACCACCTCCACGGCTCCCGGAACAGCTGACGATTATCTCACTAATGACTCACCTCTACAATAAGTACCGGCTCAGCCTTCCACTCCCTGCCAGAGTATTGAACAAGAACCACGCACTCGGCTGTCCGGGATCCCCGCCGTCCTCCTTCCCCTCCGGCTCTCCCCAGACCTCTTAACACCGGTTCTTCCCTGCCTGGACTCCCCCTGTGTCTGGCCCAAACCCCCCGGTTCTGCCTGGACCCCCACTCCTGCCTGGATCCCCACTCCTGCCTGGACTCCCACTCCTGCTTGGAACCCCACTCCTGCCTGGAACCCCACTCCTGCCTGGAACCCCACTCCTGCCTGGAACCCCACTCCTGCCTGGAACCCCTGCTCCTGTACCCTGGTTTCCCCCACCTAGCCACCATTTCACCCCTAACAATAAACACTCTCATTCCAGTAAGCCTTGGTAGTGTGGCTCTCTGCTTGGGTCCACCAGCTCGTCCCTGACAGAATACTCTGGCCAAACATGGACCCGGAGAACTCACCGCCAAGGCCGGACCTGCCTACTCCGTTCGACATCAGGCAATTTCACCAAACCTTCCGTCTGCTTACAACCAACTATCAGAAGATGTGCTCTCAACTCACCGTTTTAGCCAGCCAGATATCCCAGGAAGCCCCCGACCCGATCCGGATAATTCAATACAGCCAAGCCTTACATGATGTTGCCACCACAAAGGCACAATTAAACCACTTCGTCGCCCTGCTCAACCAAGTTTTCTCGTCTCCAGCCCAGCCCGAACCATTTTCCCTTCCACCAGTGCCACCAGCCCCGGACCCAGCCGACACCCAGACCCTAACCCAAGACACGCCCGTGGACATCTTCTCCTCCTGCGAGGAGCATAGCATTTTTTTCAACGTGCTATATGAGTTGTGGGAAAAGTGGAGGGAAGATCCCCAAGACTCAAGCATAATCCTGGGCCGCAAGCTAGCAGGCCAGCGACCCGGATTAGCCGACCATTTAAATGCTTACAGTCGTGAATTCTTGAGTGCTCCTCTGACTGACCCGCCTGCTGACTCCCCTGGTAGCCAACCGGGCCCAGTCTCCTCGCCGCCTATGGAACCGCCTGTCAAACGGCCTGGTCGTCGAAGACGCAAAGCCAGGAGGCACCATGACCCCCCGGCTCCAGTTCCGGCCCCAGAGGAGTTCCCGGCCCCGCCTCCAGTCCCAGCGGTGGTCGACGCCCCGCCTCCAGTCCCCGCGGTGGTCGACGCCCCGCCTCCAGTCCCCGCGGTGGTCGACGCCCCGCCTCCAGTTCCCGCGGTGGTCGACGCTCCGCCTCCAGTTCCCGCGGTGGTCGACGCTCCGCCTCCTGTTCCCACGGTGGTCGACGCTCCGCCTCCAGCCCCCAGGACTTCGGCTGCCTTCGAAAGGCTTAAGGCCTCCCTCGAGCCCCGTAAGAGGCTCTGCGCCTCCCCTCCAGAGCCGCCCCCGGAGGGGCCCCTGGATCCTGCGCCGCCCCCGGAGAGGCCCCTGGATCCTGCGCCGCCCCCGGAGAGGCCCCTGGATCCTGCGCCACCCCCGGAGGGGCCCCTGGATCCTGCGCTGCCCCTGGATCCTGCGCCGCCCCCGGAGGGGCCCCTGGATCCTGTGCCGCCCCCGGAGGGGTCCCTGGCCCAGTGTTCAGTCCTGCCCCCGGAGGACCCACCGGACCCGGCTCCGCCCCGGAGGACCCACCGGGCCCGGCTCCGCCCCCAGTCCGGCCTCCAACCCAGTTGTCTGTCCGGCCCTCGGGCCGTCCGCCGGAGCGGCCCCTCTGCCCTGTCCGGCCCCCGGGCTGTCCCTCCTGTCTGTCCGGCCCCCGTCTGTCAAGCCCTGGCCCGTCCAGTCCCCGTGCCGCCAGCCGGAGCGGCCCCGCCTGTCTGTCAGGTCCCGGAACCGTCCTCCTGAGCAGCCCCGCCTGTCTGTCAGGTCCCCGGGCCGTCCGCCGGAGCGGCCCCGCCTGTCTGTCCGGCCCCCGGGCCGTCCTCGGAGGTGGACCCTCCGGCGAGTCCAGCTTCGGCCGGCCCCGCCTCCAGGCCACCCTCTGAAGCGGTCCCTCCGCCCGGTCCAGTCTCGACCTGTCCCGCCTTCGGGCCATCCTCCGAAGCGGACCCTCTGGCCCGTCCGGCCTCGGCCTGTACCACCTCCGGGCCGCCCTCCTGATCGGACCCTCCGGTTTGTCCGACCTACGGTCCGCCCGCCGGAACGGACCCTCCGCCTACCGGAACGGACCCTCCGGCCCATCCATCCCCGGCCTGTCCAGCCTACGGTCCGTCCTCCGGAGCGGACCCTCCGCCCTGTCCATCCCCGGCCTGTCCAGCCTACGGTCCGTCCTCCGGAGCGGACCCTCTGCCCTGTCCATTCCCCGTCCAGTCCAGCTCTCAGTTCAGTTCAGTCCTGTCCAGCTCTCAGTTCAGTTCAGTCCTGTCCAGTCCAGCTCTCAGTTCAGTCCAGTCCAGTCCAGCTCTCAGTTCAGTTCAGTCCAGTCCAGTCCAGTCCAGCTCTCAGTTCAGTTCAGTCCTGTCCAGTCCAGTCCAGCTCTCAGTTCAGTCCTGTCCTGTCCAGTCCAGTCCTGCTCTCAGTTCAGTCCAGTCCAGTCCTGTCCTGTCCTGTCCAGTCCTGTCCAGTCCAGCTCTCAGTTCAGTCCTGCTCTCAGTCCAGTTCAGTTCAGTCCTGCCCTCAGCTCCGCTCAGTTCAGTCCAGCCCAGTCTTGTCTTGTCTTAGTTCAGTCCCTTTCCCATTTCTCTCCCTCCTGTCCTTCCTGTTCCTCCCGTCCTTCCCTCCTGTCGTTTCGGTCCCTCCCAGCCTTCCCTCCCTCCCACCCCTCCTGTCGTTTCGGTCCCTCCCCTCCCCTCCCGTCCCTTCCCTCCCTCCTGTTGTTTCGGTCCCTCCCGTCCTTCCCTCCTGTCGGTTCCCCTCGTCTTTTCTGCCCTTCCTGTCCTTTTGGTCCCTGTGTCCTTCTGTATGTCTCTGTCTGCTCCTTGGTTGCCCCGGTGGGCCTATTTTTGGTTGGGTCCATGGGGCGCCGGGAGGCGCCCGTTGAGGGGGGGGTACTGTCACAGTTCCCTTCTCCTCTGCCTTGCCTGTCTCCCATCTGCTCCTCTGCCCTGTCCGTCTTGCCTGTCTCCCATCCGCTCCTCTGCCCTGTCTGTCTTGCCTGTCTCCCATCCGCTCCTCTGCCCTGTATCTTCTCCTGCAGCTCAGTGCCTGAGTGGAGTCTAGCTTCCCAGCTGACTCCACTCAGGCAATCAACCACCTCCACGGCTCCCGGACAGCTGACGATTATCTCACTAATGACTCACCTCTACAATAAGTACCGGCTCAGCCTTCCACTCCCTGCCAGAGTATTGAACAAGAACCACGCACTCGGCTGTCCGGGATCCCCGCCGTCCTCCTTCCCCTCCGGCTCTCCCCAGACCTCTTAACACCGGTTCTTCCCTGCCTGGACTCCCCCTGTGTCTGGCCCAAACCCCCCGGTTCTGCCTGGACCCCCACTCCTGCCTGGATCCCCCACTCCTGCCTGGACTCCCACTCCTGCCTGGACTCCCACTCCTGCCTGGAACCCCACTCCTGCCTGGATCCCCCACTCCTGCCTGGATCCCCCACTCCTGCCTGGAACCCCCTGCTCCTGTACCCTGGTTTTCCCCCACCTAGCCACCATTTCACCCCTAACAATAAACACTCTCATTCCAGTCAGCCTTGGTAGTGTGGCTCTCTGCTTGGATCCACCAGCTCGTCCCTGACAGAGGGCTGTACAGTATAAATTTTAATATACATTTACAAACTGTATTTTGTGTTTAGTGGATCATCTCTGTCTAATATTCAATAAATATAGATATTAGTTTGATGATCTCGAACATTTAAGTGTGAGAAAAATGAAAGGAAAATATTTCTCTGTGTGTGTGTGTGTGTGGGGGGGGGGGGGGGAGATACTTTTCATGCTACTTTACCTGTTAGAAGAAATGCTTGTCAGTTTGAAACTCCACAGCTCTGCACTACTTGGATCAGGCTGTCTACCAGGATTTAGAATTTGTGGTAAAAATGGTGACACCTAGTATTTGAATGTGTTTGAATTTGTATGAAAGTTCAATGAAAATAGGTTTTTCATTTCGTGATGCATTTTATTTTCTGTCCCCACCGTGGTATGCATTAAAGTACATTGCATTTTCTCTGTGTCAGTTTAAAAGAAAGCTCAGGTTTATGATGGTGTTGAAGATGTAACCTTTGGGTCTTTTAAATAGTCCTCAATAACTTAGAGCCACCAAGGTGCTGCTGACACCCTGATGACTGCAGCTACTTGACCTGTTGGTGGTTTATGTTCCACCTGACTGTGGTTCCTCACTTCAGGTTTTTAACTAGATGCACAATATATGACTTTTAACAGAATAAGCTCGGGGCCTGTGTGCACAGCATTTTTTTAATGAAATAAAAAGTTTTTGGCTATATGCCCGTAGGTGTTCAACATACAACGATCTGTGTGTATCAGTGGGGAAAGGATAGTCACTTTTCATGGGATTTGACAAAATGATGAATTCATTTAAAAGTAACTGTTTTTTGTGGACTTCTTCAATTCAAATTAAATTTTTGCTTTGGGATTTGAAATGATCCTTTGGATTTTTTAATGAATCTGCAGCACAAAACAGTTTGAAATGATCAGGGAACGATAAAAGTAATTCAACTATCCCACTCTTAAAAGTAATCAAACCTCTAGAAAAGCTGCTAAACAGAGCAGTTTGTGCTGAAATATTTTTCTCAACAGAAGTTTGCTTATGTTTGTTTACTGAAAAGTTGAACAAAGGTGTCAATGTGATTATAGTTAGGAGGAGCAGATCATGTAACATTTGGTCACTTCATGAATGGTTTTCTATAAAAGCAGAGGATAATCATTACTGGAATGGACTGTCTGGTGAAGGCCTGAAGTTAATTAGTCTTCATTTGTAATCAGAGCACACCTTGGGATAAATAACCACTGAATTTGGAAGTCCCATTTTGTTAGCTATGACACTATTATCTTTCACTAGTTATCTGGACCATTTGTCAGGTCTGTTTAACTTTAAAGAGTTTGAATAGCGGTCTGGCTGGGCTCCCCTCCTTGATTAGAGGACCAAAGGAGCATTGTTGGTTGTTTGGTCAGAGTGCCACAGGAATGTTTACTGTGACAGCTGACAGGAGTTTGTGAGCACCGGCCCTGATGGGACATATCTGGGCTTTGAGAGAAGGCTGTTTCCATTCCAAATGTAATGAATGGACAATTGTTTACACACTGATTATTTTCACATTACTGATTAGAGCACACAAACCGGTCACAGCTGCAGTGTATTTGAACATCATCATGCCATCATCAGGACCATTAACTCCCTATAGAGTAAAAATGCAAGTGTAGTGCAGTGGAAGTTACCCCTCTCAGCTAGACTACGTACTACACTATTCTTCATGTGAGTAATCTGTGTGAAACACTGTGAAATGTGTGAAAACTGTCTGCACAAAGGGAGAATTGCTGCAGTAATTATGCCAGGCGCTGCACCTGAGACAAAAATGTAAAATCAAGTAAGATGACTCTCTTTTTAACTTGTAGTTTGTCATTTTTATCTAAGAAAAATGTACTAACACCACAGCAAAATAGCATCAGTATCTCTGAGTCTCAAGGTGCAGGGTGCGTAAAATGAAACCCGATCTTCTGCTGCCTGAATAACATGAGGAAACCACATGTACATCCATGCACTGTTTGAAGAGAACTTACTACTTTGTTTCTGCTCGGTGATCATGAAGGTTACACCAACGTGGGCTGTTGTAATCCTGTTGTTGTTCTTTGCTGCTTCATCTCCTGTGGACTCTCAGATGAGTGCCAGAACAGCAGAGGGCTCCTGGTGTTCACTTTGCCTCGGTGTGGCTTCAGACAATGTGTCATTATTAGTGGGGAGCAGGGGGATGATACAGAGAGAGAGGCTCTCTGTTCAGTCAAAGCATGCTCAGCTGTCACCAGGATCAGGTCAACACACACACACAGATAGCTGGAAACACAGTAGACATATGTACATTTACTTCTGCCATTCCAAGAAC
This sequence comes from Acanthochromis polyacanthus, assembly GCF_021347895.1. Lineage (NCBI taxonomy): Eukaryota > Metazoa > Chordata > Actinopteri > Pomacentridae > Acanthochromis > Acanthochromis polyacanthus. The sequence goes on from NC_067117.1 coordinate 43,759,553, forward strand.
ATGACAGCCTCTGAACTTTACCACGAAATCAGGATTTGACCACAGTGCTACACACCACCACAAACCAAGTTATCTAGTTCAGTTTCGACACGGCTGGCATGAAATAGGGTTTCTGCTTTGTTTCGTTTTTGGCTGCATTTAACATTCTGGCACGTCATCCAGACCACTAGGTGGCATCATGCTACATGCGTGTGACAAAACAATTTGTAATTTTGTCATTTGTAAGTAATAACCTTCTCATGCATAAGAATTTTAAACATTTAAATAATTTGGTACATTCCGCTGTTCAATCTGCTATCTTAACTGCTGCTTTTAATAGACTTGATTATTTTTTGAAACTATTGCTGTACATAATTGGTTGTTTTGCATCACTGACACTTATGGACACTGCTGACTTTACTATGAGCAACACTCATCCTGTCACTGGCTGTAGGCCTGCTGCTGCACATAATCTGCTGCTTTCACCCACCCACCTTTTTTGTGTTTTTTATTTCTCTTGCTCCTTTTTTTATTGTGCTGCTCTTTGCACACCTAGTTGACCCCTGGAAATAAATCAAGTTTTCTCTGATTTTGATTCTGTAGCATTTCTCTCTTGTTTTGTGTTTTGGCTGCATTTGTTATTCTGACTATAATGTGGTGTCATATTTTTATCAATCATCAGCATAAATCTACTCATGAATAAAAATTCATGATTTAAACAAGTAGGCTATAGAATATACACATGTAGTATCCTAAAGTAAAAGTAAAATGCCATGAGCAGATGTCTTAAAGTGACGACAAGCAGCGCATTTTGCTTTTTCCAATTAAACTTGCGACTTGTATGAGATCTCCTGTGTGAACCTCACACAACCCAAAAGTGTCCTGTATGCGCAGAAGAGGACACAACAACGACACGCAGAGAGCGTGTTCAGTGTTTACAGAAGTAAACATGGATGCTAACAGTAGAGCATGTCTGGCCATTTTAAAGTTGTTGTCCAGCCGGAGCCTGCATATTTATAACTTAATCGTTTAAAGGAGAAGGTCAAGAAGGAAGAGAGCCAGGATGTTGACCCTGGTGTTTTGTGGGGCAGTGGCAGCAACGTCTGTCCAGAGAACTGTGTGGGTGCAGAGTCACAGCCAGGAGTGGGGGATAGTGATGTGAGAGGCTTCACAGATGCAGACTTCATTCAGAATGATAAGGGCGACCTTTACCTACATATGTGAGCGCCTCTTTTTAACACTCTCACGGCAAGACACACATCTTCAGCAGCCCGAAGACGTGTTTAGCTTGAACGCAGAATAGGGACGTTTGTCGTGTACCAATGACCTGTAGGTCGGATAAATGTGACCTGGCCGTTCAGACTGAAGTCACATGGCAAAAGATCCGATACGTATCAGAATTAGGACCACATGTCCAAGTGGCCTGGGTCGCGTTTGAAAAAATCTGATCTGTGTCATTCATACTGTCATGAAAAGATCCGATACAGGTCGCATAGGGGCAAAAAAATCGGATTTGAGTCACTGCAGCCTGCAGTCTGAACATAGCCTTAGTGTGTGTGCAAGACAGAATGAATAATGAGTGACTGCTCTGTAGGGTTTTCAATTTTGATTGACTCGTTGCACAATTTGACAAAATGTTAGGAAGATATCAAAACACACGTTTTTTTTCTTTTTTGCTGAGGATTTATTGAGAAGTATCTGACATGAAAACATTACAAAAGAACAACTGTCTCAGTTTCTCTGTCTGAATACTTAGTTACACTGTATCTTGTATATACAGTTGCAATGTCTCCTCTATACCTCTTACCAACAGATGGTGTATGTGGGTGTGTGTGTGTTGGTATGTTTGTGTGTGTGGGTCTGTATGTCTGTTCGTATGTCTACGTATGTGTGTGAATGTATATGTGATTGTGTATCTGTGTGTATATTTGTGGGGGGTGGGAGGTTTTGGGTTTCTCACAGTGTTTTATATTGTGTTGTTCCTGTTTTTATCCTCTGTGAGGCACTTTGTGTTACTATATTGTATGAAAAGTGCCATATAAATAAAGTTGATTTGATTTGATTTGATGACAGTTGCAAACAAAATTATTCAACCCCCTAATGACAAGTGTCTTTAAAACTTGCTGGAGCATTTTATGACTCTTATAACCTTTTGCAAATAAGATATTTAACCAAACAATACCTTCTGGTAATCCAAGCGAAGAATCTGAGTTCCTTCCTCATGGGAAAGTGTTCTAGTTCAGTATAATTCTTAAGTATGTCTGCTGCAACTGTCTTCACCAAATCCCAATAAAGATTTCCTGTGAGATTTAAATCCTTCAACTACCAATACCACTCTAGAATATTCTAGGACAAGGGTCGGAAATTAAGTTTGGCCTCGGGCCAGATTTTTTCCAACCCATTACATGGCGGGCCACAACCAAAACAAAGGTTAATTTATTGAATTAATAGGGGAGGATGAAAATGATAGGCGCTCGTGAAATGACACAACAGACATACTGAGACATTCAAGCTGGCTGATGGAAGTTAAATTTGCTGACTGGCCATTGGGGGCGCTATTAATTATCTGCACATTTGTTAAAAAACAACAACAACCACCCCACACACACATTTCCACGTGTTGCTATTAGCTGTGGAAAAATGGCACTATCAAAAAATCTAAAGAGAAAAGTTAGCAGTGAAAACAGGATCTTTGAAGACGAATGGACAGAGAACTATTCATTCATCCTGCCCAGTTTTATTAATGCAAAGCCCACCTGCCTGATCTGTAACGAAGTTGTCTCGGTATGCAAAGAATACAATATTAGACGGCACCATGAAACGAAGCATGCTAACTTCAAGGTTGCGTTCCCTCAGAAGACAGAGGCACGAAAGCACAAGATCGAAGCCCTGAAAAGTCCTTATGGACACAGCAACAGGATCTTGGTGTGAGGTCTCACATCCCAACAGAAGGTAACTAGAGCATCTCTAAAAGCGTCCTGGGTGCTCACAAAGCACAACAAGCCATTCACTGACGCAGAGGTCTTCAAGGAGATGATGGTGACAGTTTTGGAGGAACTTGATGCCAACAAGTCGATGGATGGTGTGATCCAGTCAGTGAAACAGATGTCGCTCTCTGCCAGGTCAGCGGCCCGCCGCATAGAAGCGCTGTCTGATGCGGTGCAGGGTGTAATTATCGACGGTGTCAGTCACACAAACTACTTTTCCTTAGCCATTGATGAGAGCACTGACGACTCGGATGTAGCCCAGTTGTGCGTCTATGTGAGATATTTTGATGGGAAGGATTTCAAGGAAGAACTGTTGTCTCTAATTCCACTAGAAGGGCACACCACTGGAGAAGCTATATATGCGAAACTGGAAGAATGGTTTAAGTTGCATTCCTTATCATTTGAGAGGGTTAACCTGATCGTGACAGACGGGGCTCCTGCTATGGTGGGAAAGCACAGAGGCCTGGTGAGCAGGCTGAAAGAACACGCCCCCCAAATGCATGTGCTGCACTGCCTCATCCACCAAAGAGTCCTCTGTGCCAGACTGAATGGTGAGCTCAAGGATGTGATGGACAAAGTGATGAAAGTCATTCATTTTGTCAGAGGTACATCAAGCACCCAGCATAGGCTTTTCCAACAACTTGTGACTGAGTCAGCAGATGCCACCCACGATGACTTGCTGCTTCACAATGATGTGTGCTGGTTAAGCAAGGGGAAAGCGCTGGATCGCTTCTGTGCGCTATGACATGTTTTTGTTCAGAATATAGAATGTGGTAACCGTTGTTAGGTCTTCTCCCTGACATCACAATGGACTTTAAAAAATGCATTTACTGTCTCAGTGCTTGTACTCTGTGCAATGACAGTAAAGTTTAATCTAATCTGATCTATAAAATGACCAAAATGAGACAAAAATGGACAAACTTTTTACCAAAAACAGCCTTGAAGACAAAAATGAGCCAAATAAACAACAAATTAGAGCACAAAGTGTCCTTAAAGAGATGTAAAATGACAAACATTAAACAGGATTTATTGCAGTGTTCTTGTGAGCCAGGTTGCCCGCTCTCTCTCTCATGTGAGTGACACTCTCACACCTCATGACACCTCAGCCAGCAGCCAATAGGATGTTACGGCTACTGGCAGTGCAATTGACTGTGGTGGAGAGGAGACTGAAGCTGTGAGAGATACAGAGCTGCACAGACCATGCATAAGTTGGAGTTGTGACCTGTGATTGTTTGTGTACAAAACTGTTAAAGTACATTACATGCTGTATCTCTGTTAGCTTGTGTATTTATTTAGATTGTTGAGCTAGACTACAGAGTAGATGTTATTTCATCGATGTTAATAATGTGGTTTGTTCTTTTTTGTAGAACCACACACACATACCTTTCGACTTCAACTGTATGTGTTTCATGTGAGACAGTGGTAAGTAAAGGCACCTAACTGCAGTGGCATCTCCTCGTGTTTCTGACCGAACACATTACAGTGGAACAGCACAACAACCATCTCAATATTGAACAGTGATAACATCCTGAAATCACCATAACAAACATGAAGCACAAGCTTATAACAACATAAAGAAACACAGAATGAGACAGGAGTGGCAAAAATCAGACACAAAAATGTCCAAAAATGTAGCAAAAAGAACCCTAAACAGGTGCAACATTAACAAAATGAGACAGAAAATGATGAAATGTTACTTTGTCAGTGCTGTAAACATCACATTTACATTCAGTTCTGCTGCTCCAAACACAATAACAACCATCTCCACACTGAGGCTTCATCTAATCAGACTAATCATCCATCCATCCATCCTCTATACACCACTTTATCCTCACTAGGGTCATGGGGGGTGCTGGAGTCTATCCCAGCTGACTCAGGTGAAGGCAGGGGACACCCTGGACAGGTCACCAGTCTGTCACAGGGCTACATATACAGACACACAATCACACTCACATTCACACCTACGGACAATTTAGAGTAACCAATTAACCTCAGCATGTTTTTGGACTGTGGGAGGAAGCCGGAGCACCCGGAGAAAACCCACGCATGCCAGCCCGGTCTCACGGGGATTCGTGAAACTGTCACGTCAGTTTTTGTTTTGGTTTCGTGCGCACCAACACGATGTCGTCATGTTTTTCGTGCCGCTCACCACGAGCGAAACCCGCTGTGGTAATCACATCTGAAAGTGGTTTATACCGGCGGATTCATGACGATCTAAGCTGTCCATCGGCGTTTGCGTCTGCCGCCGCGGCCGCCATTGCGGCCGCCAGACATCCAGCCACAGCCACAGCTGCGGCAGCGGCCGCAAACGCTGATGGACAGCTTAGATCGTCATGAATCCGCCGAATTTGCATAGGAATTTAAAGAATGTCCGGCGGCCGAAGCGGCGGCCGAAGCGGCGGCCGAAGCGGCGGCCACAGCGGCGGCCGAAGCGGCGGCCACAGCGGCGGCCGCAAACGCTGATGGACAGCTTAGATCGTCATGAATCCGCTGAATTTGCATAGGAATTTAAAGAATGTCCGGCGGCCGAAGCGGCGGCCGAAGCGGCGGCCGAAGCGGCGGCCGCAAACGCTGATGGACAGCTTTGATCGTCATGAATCCGCTGAATTTGCATAGGAATTTAAAGAATGTCCGGCGGCCGAAGCGGCGGCCACAGCGGCGGCCACAGCGGCGGCCGCAAACGCTGATGGACAGCTTTGATCGTCATGAATCCGCTGAATTTGCATAGGAATTTAAAGAATGTCCGGCGGCCGAAGCGGCGGCCACAGCGGCGGCCGCAAACGCTGATGGACAGCTTTGATCGTCATAAATCCGCCGGTATAAACCACTTTCAGATGTGATTACCACAGCGGGTTTCGCTCGTGGTGAGCGGCACGAAAAACATGACGACATCGTGTTGGTGCGCACGAAACCGAAACAAAAACTGACGTGACAGTTTCACGAATGCGCATGCACAGGGAGAACATGCAAACTCCATGCAGAAAGATCCCAGGACCAGGCCGGGATTTGAACCGGGGATCTTCTTGCTGCAAGGCGACAGTGCTAACCACTGCACACTGTGCAGCCCCAACAATAATAATAATAATAATAATAATAATACATTTTATTTGTAATGCACTTTTCATTTAGGCAAAATTAATTTAGTGCTACACTTAATATATAAAACAGATAAAAACAAAACAATCAGATAAAAATACCAATAAAAAATAAAACAGAAATTTCAGGGGCACGTTTTATTAAAGCTTTGTTAAAAAGAAAGGTCTTTAGGCCTTTTTAAAAAAAAACAAAAAAAAACATCTACTGTCTGTGGAGCTCTAAGGGAGGAAGTTCCAGATGTGAGGAGCTGAGCTGAAAGTTCTGTCTCCATTGTCCTGAGTTTGGTTCTGGACAGGAGGAGGAGGTGACAGGTATTGGTGCGGAGGTTTCTTTGGATGGCTGATGACAGAGGAGTTCTTTAAGGTATTCCGGAGCATTGCCGTAAGTGCACTGATAGACGAGAAGAGTGATTTTGCAGTGGATTCTGGAGGATATGGGGAGCCAGTGGAGTGAATGGAGGACGGGTGTGATGTGGTGTTGCTTCTCATCAGGATCCTAGCAGTTGTTCTGAATATACCGGAGCTTTTGCAAGCTCTTGCAGTTTGCGTTTTTTTTCGTGTGAAATAACTTTGTTGTGGGCAAAGTAAAATAATGTGAGCATCCAAAATGAAACTAGGCAGTAAAATAAGCTAAAATTTCATCGGGTGCAAATACTTTTGTCTTCAACTGTAGATCTCACTGTAATAGAGGTCATTACTGATGCTGTTTAATAATTACATGTGTTACTTTCGATGTGTCTGTTTTAGGCAGGGTATTTTTAGTTTTCTGTAGTACTATAATTAATTTATTATTAGTTTTATTTATTTAGGAAGTGCATGGTAATGCTGTAAGTACTCTGTGTTTAAGTAGGTAGGCAGGTGTTCGGCCAGCAGCAAGACACCAGCAATGAAAGAACAAACTACCACAAATGCTGATTTTGTTTGGACAGTGGTCTTCTTTTGTCTGCATACCCTACATGCCAGCCTTGCATCAGCGGCTCTTCAATTAGGTTTAAATTTGATTCTGACCGACAGCCACCACACCATCGTTCATCACGTCACGCTTCTATTAAATGATGAGGATGAGGTTACATGTTTAAATTATGGATATGATAATATGTCATTGCTTTATAATTTCAATAGAAACAGAGAAAAATAATAAAACTACTTTTCTTGTGTCACAGAAATGCATGTCCTTCCATTGTATATTTTTAGTTTCTATTATTGAGCCCACTTCACTTTTACACAGTGCTTATTGTCATGACCTCTACGGTTCTGTCTTGAGCACAAAACTCATCTCATGTCTATTATGGAAAGACCAATGCAGTAACAAACCCAATCAGAATGCAGACATGGGAATCAACATTTGGAATGTCACTAATCTCTGTGAGACCAAATTCCATGAAGAGATGGATGAACAGGAAGGAAATGAAGAGTAATTGTGCAGTGTGTGTGCTGGTAAATATGTGGCACCACACACCACCACCAGTGATGATGACGCAGTTGGTGTCATCCTATAAAGCAGACCTTTAGCCCAGGCAGTTCCAGGGGTCTCTGTCAGCACCAGCATTCAGGACACAGGTAAGTCCAGAGCATCACTTTTTATGTCTGTCTCTATCAGAGCTTTGTTTGATGACATGAAGGTGAAATTATGATGGCAAAAACTTCCACAGTCCTGGCAGCAGTATGCATGTGTCTGTGTGAAGCAGAGAAAATGAGTGTTTTACTGTTATTATGGCTGCAAAGTCAACATGCTTGTGGCTGTTGTCACCATTAAGGAGCAACAGCACATTGTTTTGTGATCAAACACATAACACCACATTGTGGTTTGGTGGGCTGCACGGATCAACAGTTGTACTAGAAAAGTGCATTATTTACAGAAGCACAACATGGAAAACATAGTAGTGGCTGAATGGAAACAGAGCATAAGGGAACAGGGCAGGAAGATGTTTTTATTCAGTCAATGACAGAAAAGGAGTGAAAGAAGACTAAGAGTTTACAGAAATGCATGCAGATCTTTGTTTTGGATCCATGTTTATGGTGAAATAAATGCAGTATCTGTCCAGACGGTGGAGTCAGAACACAGTCTTTTGAAACCTGTGGCAGATGTTCTTTCATGTTGTTGTTGGTCTTTATCTACAGTTCAGATACTTTCAGTGCTTTCATCAAGTTAAGCTGAGGCTGCTGTCATTAATGTTAAAGACGTCATCCCAAATACTCGACAAATTAAGGTTGAAAAAAAAAGTCACAGCAGTCTGTCTAATAGCTGCGATGTTCCAGTCTGGACCAAAGTGATCAGTGGACTGAGTGGTGAGGTGAAGGTTATAGTTCACAGAGCTTAGCTACAGTAAAGCTGCATTTGCTACTCACTGCTTAATGTATGGCAACATTTTTGGTGAAGGTCCAAGGCTACACTGACATAACTACCACTACAGAAACCAAGATCATGGTCTCTGTGTACTATTTTATATGCATGGCACATTACAAACATGACCAGGGACTAAAAGAACAGACACTGATGAATTATTGATCAAAAATCTGTCAAGTTTTTCATCTCTTCGGGGTGTGCTGATGCTGAGGTCAGTGTGACGCATTCCCCAGCAACAAGGTTCCTGGACCAATCAGTGTCCCTGTCTGCAGCCCAGCCTCCACAATAATACTGCTGCGTTCTTATACAACTACACTGCATTCTCAATTATGTTTTAACTGAAACATATCTTTTGCTGGATTAAATTTGTTGATAACACATCACATATCATGTAGAATTGACATTGATTTTATACCTTCACCTTTGCTCCTTTTTGGGAAACCAATCATACATTAGACGGGGCAGTACTCGTCACCATGGTAACCCAGAAATTGGTAGAGATGCTTCAAACATGTAGTGTCAAATTTGATCTATTTTTCTACCCTTACCCTAACCCGAACTACATCAAAATAATAGAACAAAGGGACCCCTGACTAAGTATTGACAGAGCACACATGAAAACACTCAGATTTCTGCGTTATAAATCCTTTTTTGAATGGATCTTTCCTGATCTGTTGAAATAATCTGTTATACGACTGATTTTGGGTTGGTGGTTCATGAGCTGTAAGCTGTTATCATCAAAGTAAAACATAAAGACTTGAAAACTTTCAGTTTATGTACTGTGTCTAGAATATGCATCATTTTCACTCTGAGCAATTTCTGATGAAAAATCTTGAACTATTTCCACTATTTTCTAATCATATGAGATGCTCCTGTGCTTGAGCTGTACAGTCTGGTGGATCAGTCTGTAGCTGTCTGCAGGGAGCAAGGGTGGAGGTTGTGGAGTCTGATAGCAGCAGGCACAAAGAAACTCCTTCACACACTCTTTCTGAAGGTGGAGCACTCTGGGAGGCTGATAGTTTTACCTGTGATGGCCACCTAGCCCATGTCCCACTCCACAGAGTTTGAAGAGGACTCGTTGCTTCTGTCTGCTGCTACAACAACACCGTCCCAGTAGATGGCTGCAGAGAAGATGGCCGATGTAATCCCAATGTCATAAAACAGGTGGAGGAGTGTCCTTCCGACGTCAAAGGATCTGACTCTCCTTGGGTGTTGGAGTTGACTCCAGTGGCTCGATTTTTTTTCAATCATGTCATTTTTTTTTTAAATTCCGGAAATAGGAGAGACATAATTCACAAGATAACAACACTAACTTATGCATATAGCACTTTTTGAAAACAAAGTGCTTTGCAATAAAACAAATGTTAAATTAGAGAAGTAATTCAACAAATAAATAAAGTTGAAAACATGCAACAAAAACAAAAAAATGTCATGACAACTTCAGGCCAAGTTTTATATTTCACATTTAGAACAAAAGCTACTGTGTATAGTGCCGTCTAGCAAAAAGGATTATGATTGCCCTGGGCAGGACTATCCTGCTACATACCATTTTGTCAACACTTTGTGGCAAGGACATGGAGGTAGAAAACCATGGAGCTTCAGGAAAAGCAGATGGTAGTGGGGCAGCAGACTGAAGACAGCTGGAGGAGGAAAATACATTTTTGAGTTTGTTGTTTTTAGAAGGGAATGGTACATGTGTTGACTGACTAAGTTGATGGTCTGTAAGTGAGACAGATTATAGCCAAAACTGAGGTGTGACGGGGCGCTAGCGAGATGAGAGCAGTGTAGACGTGTTTTTCTAGAGCTCCTCACAACACGCCATATCTCATGATTCAAAACCAATTTGTTGAACTCCTGACTCGCTTTTTCTGTTGTCCTTTATTTTGTTTTTACACCACCAGTAAGTGGAACATAAAAATGTCTGTTAAAACTGGATGAAGTGGAAAAGGAGCTGGCCATGTGCTGGCTAACACAGCAGCTAATGCTAGCTGCACTCAAGCTAGCAAGAAATCACCGGATAGGTTACCAGTTGAGGAGGAAGACGAGCTTCCACTCGCTTGGGACAGGTTGTCATGTATGCCTCTGTTTTCCTTTAACCAGCAGTTTGATGAGTTTGAGCAGAGTTTTCAGAGCATTTTGTCCACCAAGTGGGAGCTAACTGAGAGAATGACTACTACCGAGAGTCAGGCTGCAGGTCACGAGCAACGTATCCACGTGATGGAAACTTCAGTCACTGAACTGCAGAAAGAGAATAAAGTGCTGCGGGCCAGGCTGTCGGATCTTGTAGTTAGATTCAAGCGCAACAATATCAAAACTGTTGGAATCCCAGAGGGTGGGAAGAAAGGAAGGCCGACTGAGGTTGTGTCTACCAGATTCCTAAGCTGCTAGGCGACTTCACCAAGCCGGTAGTTAATGACAGATTGCACCACGTCCAACAGCCCAAACCCCCAGAAGGATCCAGACCCCCCATGATAATCACACGGGTGCATCTAGCCCAGGAGAAGGAAAAGATTCTGCAGCTCGGGAGACAGAGTTCGATGGAATACCAAGGTAACTGAATCCTAATCTTTCCCGATTACACTGCGGAGGTGATGGAGCAGCGGCGGAGCTTCCATGAGGTGCTGCAGCTGCTGAGAGAGCAGGAGATTCGACACGGTCCGTGTACTTTACGGCCATCCGTTTTCCGGATTGATATGGTTAAACGAAAAATGGGAAACCATCCGATTTTCGATTTCCGTTTGGATGAAGGTAAACGAAAAACGGGAAACGAGCCGTGTCCCGTTAACTTTAGCTGTGATTAATGAAACTAGTTGTAATTCACAAATGTGGTTGTGCATGATGAGAAATGTCTGCAGAACAAACCACATGATGTTAGGACATCACCTGAGTAATATAGATGGGGGATACATTTTCTGACAGGTGCAGACAATCAGCCTGAAATAATGTGTATCCTCCTCATTACATGTTCTGGTAGATCCTCCTGTATCGTCATTTGTCTGTGTTCAGAATTTCTGAATAAATGCTATGAAGTTTTGATGATGAACAGAGAGGGGATTTAACCAAAAACAAACAAAACAAAAACGCCAATATCTGAAGATAAGATACCCTGGTGGAATTGAGTCTGGCAGTGTGATAAAATGCTCACAGTGGTGTTGATTTTACTGTATCAGAAGTTGGACAGATTGCTCTAAAGATTGAATTACAGCGTTTGAATCTAGTTCCCACCCAGAGGGTATTGAGCCTACGTTTAGTTAGCAGGGTGATCGCATAGCAACATTACACTTTATTACAAAAAGGAGAAGGAAAAGACATTGTTGGGCAGCGCGATGAATACTATTAACTGGGCAACACGCCATGTATAGCAAAAGCATTTATTCAGACAGAAATGTCACGTGCTGCATTACCAAACATGTTTGACAATCAAAGCATGATCGTAACAATCCACATTTTGTTTTATTAATAATCTACGCTGATATCTAAACACAGGATTATAACGCCACCCTTCCGAATGCATGCGCGCTCCCGCGGCAGGGCATACAATTTCTATCGGGGGTAACTACTTTGACACGACACCTGTCCAAGGCAAAGCGAGACACATGAAAGGGAATGACGTTTGTATTTTATTTCCTGACTTGTGTGAAATAAACCCACAGTAGAAAATCAGATATAGGCTCGTTTTCCGTTTTTTGATTTTCGATTTCCAAACGAAAAACGGGACACGGCTCGTTTCCCGTTTTTCGTTTACTTTCATCCAAACGGAAATCGAAAATCGGATGATGTCCCGTTTTTCGTTTACCCATATCAATCTGGAAAACGGATGGCCGTAAAGTACACGGACCCGACACTTGCTACGTTTCCTGTCCAGACTCCACATCCATTACAAAGGACAAGTAAAAACGTTCAACCATCCGGATGAGGCTAAGACTTTCATAAATCAAAAACTCTGAAAGCTACATTTTCTAGACGCAGACAAAGAGAGTCTAAACGTGTTCTGAGCAGACTTTTACCTTAGTGGTTTTTGTTTTCATTGCTAAATTTACTCTTTTCTTTACTCTGTGTGCCAATGAGGGGCGGTTAGATGGAGGTGTTCTTTTTTTATTTACCGGAAATCTTAGATGATGGTAAATATACTTTGCTTGGGGAAGCTTTGAGTGTGTGTGTGTGTGTGTGTGTGTGTGTGTGTGTGTGGGGGGGTTAATTGTTAATTGTTTTGGCTGAATATTAACTTTGTATTTCACCCTAATGCAAAAGGTACCATCTGTGAACAATGCTCTGGACTTCATGTCCTGGTCTCTTGGAACATATGCGGTTTGGGTCACCCAATTAAACGAAGCAAAGTTTTTTCACATTTTAAATCACTGAAATGGGTTCTGTAAAGCGTCTTGAGACGATTTGACTGTAATTGACGCTATATAAATAAAATTGAATTGAATTGAATTGAATTGAAATCTGACATTTTTTTTTTTTTTTTACAAGAAACCCATGTGAAAGCCGCCCAGCTCAGGAAACTCAGGGCTAACTGAATCTCACAGTCACCATTCACATCAAAAGCCCGAGGCGTCGCCATTCTCTTTCAGAAGATTGTGTCGTTTTGATTTCAATCATCTAGTACTGACACAAACAGCAGGTTCATAATTGTAACTGGACATATCAGTTAATTTACTGTTTCTCTAGTGAATATATATGGGCCGAACAAGGATGACTGAGCTTTGTTTTGAAAGGTGTTTTATCTGACTCCAGATGATGAGTCAAGCCACACAGTGATCGGGGGTGATTTTAATTGCTACCTGGACCCATATTTGGATAGGCTGTCTTCTGCCCCCCCACCTAATCCTCTTGCTGTACAAACCATTAATAATTTGATGAAAACAAAGAAGGTGATGGATATCTGGAGACTGCAGCATCCGTCTGATCAGGATTATTCTTTTTAATCTACACAGATCATACACACAAATCAGTTGTTTTCTGGTAGATTCCAGATTAATTTCTAACACCAACCACACTAAATATCACAACATAATAATATCTGACCACAGTCCTGTTAATCTCTATCTTAAATTGTGCTCCTCTAGACAAGTCTACAGGTGACGTTTTAATCCCTATCTTCTAGAGGACCAGGCTTTTAAAACACACATCACTACACACCACAATGGGGAGGAGAATGACACAATACTGTGGGAAACTATTAAAGTGTATATTAGAGGGCAAATTATTTCTTATGAAGCAACACTGAAAAAGACTAAGCGAGGCAGAGTGGAAGAGATTGAAGAAGAGCTACAAACTGTTGAGCAGGTCTACAGAAATACAGTACTCCAATCAGATTATAACACAATTCTTAAAGTATGAGTATAATACGATTCTGGGAGAACAAATAGGCAACTTGTTATTGAAACTTAAACGGAGGCACTTTGAGCTTGATGACAAGCCACAGAAGTCACTGGCAAAGCAGTTAAAAGGAGAACAAGCAAAACGAGCAATTTATAAAATAAAATCTATATCTGGAAAGACGCTTACAGACTTAAAGGACATAAATGAATGTTTCAAAGAACTGTACTTGGAAAAATTCATCCATCCATTCTCTCTACACCGCTTTATCCTCACTAGGGTCATGGGGGGTGCTGGAGTCTATCCCAGCTGACTCAGGTGAAGGCAGGGGACACCCTGGACAGGTCACCAGTCTGTCACAGGGCTTATACTTGGAAAAATACACTTCAAAATCAACAGCTACGCAGGAAGATTTCAATTTTTTTTTTGATTCTCTCCACTTTCCAAAAGCTGATGCAGCTTTCAGGGAAAGACTGGACTCAGATTACAGGATGCTATCAGAGCATTCCCTACAGGCAAAGCAGCGGGTCCGGATGGGTTTGGGTCAGAGTTCTACAAAGTCTTTCACGGGGTTCTTGTACCCTCTCTGTTGAGAATGAGATCCGAGACATGCTTGGACACAGGCAGCTTCCACCCTCTCTCAGTGAAGCAAATATTTGTGTTTTACTATAAAGGACAGGGATGAAACAGACCTGGGTAGCTGCAGACTTATTGCCCTACTAAACGACGATCTGAAGAAATTTGACAAAATCTCTAGCAAAACGGCTCAATAAAAAAGTAGGAAATATCATTCACCCAGACCAAACAGGATTTATTCCGGGCAGGTACTCCTTCTGCAATGTCAGCAGAATCCTTAATATCATATACACAGATTATGGCAAAAATGACAGAGCGGCTACATTGTCCTTAGATGCCCATAAGGCGTTTGATATGATAGAGTGGCCTTATCTACTTCACACTTGGATTCGGCAACACTTTCATAGAGTGGGTCAAAATATTGTATAGCAACCCAAAATCTCCCATTCTTTGGAAAGGATCAAGCAACACTTTAATGAGGACAGATCAATTGAAGAAGATTGAGAACAGAAGTTTATTGCAGAATGTTAACATTTTATGACAGGTGTTTTGGTGGTTAGACTCCAGTGAGAAATGTTATCAGGCAGCGGGCTCCCAGGTAGGAGGAAAAAAATGAGTATAGGACGTCCAAAGAAAATAAAGAAAGCACTCTTACCATGGTGCTAGAGCTTTGACTATAGAGAGGATAAAATAATGATTAGACAGATGCCACACACAAAAGCTCATGATGTTCCTGCAGCAACAAACGAGTGAACTGGGTGAGACGTTTCACATGATGGAAGCAGGGTTAGAGACAGAGCAGAGACAGATTACAACCAAAGCTAGACTGGTATGACAGCTTACAAAGGGCAGAGACCGACTCAAAAATGGGCTAGACACAGAGCCAATGATGGGCCGCAGAGACACAAATGAATTATTGTTGAGCCAACTTCTCAACCAATCAGCTGTCAGATAAGGTGAGACAGATTCCCATCATGTCCTCAGACTGTGCAGTTGTTGAAAGTCAGCTGTGGTGTCTGGCTACAAAACCTGCGACACCAGCGACTGCAGATCCAAGATGTGTAGCTCCAGGTCCAGAGACTCTCACAGAGACAACAAACACAGAACCATCGGAAAAAACAAAGTTAGTGACATGTAATGGTGATATATAACTGTGTGGAAAAGAGAGCAAGGAGAGTAGGGGAGAGGTGCTCATCATGGGAAGTTACAGCCTTGAGAGATTACACACTGTGCTGCTAATGGAGGGGCAAGGAGAGTCCAGGGGGCTGGGGGCACCATGCTTTGCTGCTTGTGCTTTGGCTGGAGTGGGCTTTTGGTCCTCTCATAATCTCCAGGTGCATGACTTGGAGACTGGAGCTGGACGGGCAGGTTGGGAAGCACCACGACAGACCGCTGTGTTGTGTAGTTAGCTGACAGCAGATGCAGAGCAGGAAATTTAAAGGCAATCATATGATTAGACCAGTGTTGTATCAGTACTATTTGTCACACCTGCAGTGTGCAGCTGTATTCCTCAGAAATAAAGTATATTTTCAAATATGGGACTGTGAGTGACATGGATTGTATAAGGAGTAATCAGTCCTATACAAGTCCTCAGCAAAGGACTGAATCAGGTCCTTAAAGTACATTTCTTGTGTGAGGTTCCTGTTTGAATTGCTGCTGCAAATCATTCAATAGTGAACCACACTGGTACTGGCACTAAATGACGGACACAATTTCAAAACCCTCATCAAACACGACAACAAAATGCCTCCACGCTCACACATTTGGAAGCGGTATCCCCATAAAAAGAAGTCTAGTTCCTGGAACCATTTAATTTGAATGTGGCTTCATCACTCCACACAATCTTTGTGGGAAAGCGTGCATTTTCGGTACATCGTTCCAAGTACCACTCGCAATACTGTACTCTTTGATCTGGATCATCATCATTAAGAGCATGGAATAATCTTGGAATGTAACTTTTCCATTGACGTTTCATGATGCGATGGACAGATGATTTTGAAATGCCTACCTCATACTAGCTTGCCGCACAGACTTTCTTGGACTTTGCTGAAATGTTTCCAGCACTCTTTCTTCCTTTGTTAGACTTCTTTTTATGGGGATGCCTAAAAGACAAAGTCTACCAATGAGACCTGCAACAGTCACTGAATTGAGGGCAACCATTGAACGTGAATGCACGCAGATACCAAGGAACTGCTTCACGGTGTGTGCTGTTCCATCGCTTCACGTTGTCAGCAGTGTCTGGACCAGAACGGACATCAGTTTGAGAACAGGTGGTGACAAAACAATAGAATGATGTTTGTAAATTCTTTTACATGTTGAAAATTAAACGAATTATAATAAACACCGAGTTTACAATTATTTAAAGTGTGTATAGATTTTTTTGGGACACCCCGTATATGCATTTCTTAATATCATTTGACAATGAATATCATGAAAGTAAAGTAGACTTGTTGCTTTGTTGAATTTTGGGGGGGGGGGTTGGCTGTGGTAAATGCCTATAGGACTAAGAATGTTGAAACTGGCTATAACTGAACCTCCACTGGGAATAATAGCTAACTAACCATTTTGTCCAATTACAGAGGAACTTCAGCTCCTCCACCAGACTGACTGTCACGATGCCACCACTAATTGTTGTCCTGATGGTAGCTGCTTTGTCAGCAGAAGTCCACACCAGCATCAGTTTGAAATCCACCTTCTACAGACAAGGTACGGACTGAGTTCTGAAAACTTGTTAAAGCATTCTGCACCAATACTTGATCTTTAGATCCCGCACTAAATATCATGAGATCAACAGCAGCAGCTTACTCCACAAAGTTAACCGAGCATGGAGATAACTGAATTCCCACGTAGTCAGTTGAAAACAAAGGAGTGAGCACCTTTACGTTGTTGAGAATCCTCTCCTCCTGACAAGGTGCAACGTATGATAGTGTGGTTTTTCAACAATTTAATGCATCATCAGCTCCGTTCTGGATACAGCAACCTGCCCTAACAGGAAGTGCAGAGTTATGGATGGCCTGCTTGCAGGGCAAAATAGAACTATAGTTATGCAGGCCTACCTGGCTGACACTGGAGCCCACTGTGTCCCTCCACCTTCATCACCTTCATTATCGTCAGGTGCTAGAAGATTCTGGTGCTTTGAGTATGGTGATGAGCTTTAATAATGGAGAGGAGACTTGCAGGCTTATGTAAAGTGCAGGCAGAGCGTCAGCATATTGTTGGGTTGCTAGATGCTACCTTTGGCTGTTCTTCCCCAGCATGGAGGCTGGGACTGTTTACTGAAGATACTGCAGCTGAACTGCTGTAGCAGGCACAGAAATGTTGCCACTGTGCATGAGGTATCCGGTGGCTCGTTAGAGGCTTTGGAAGGAGGCCTTTTATAGCTGTGATAATCGCCAATGAGCTAGAAGAGGTAAAGCAGCTACTAAGGCCCAGGGGTCCTCAAAACAGCCTCCTCCTGCCTAACAATCCTCAGAACCTGGTCAGAAGAATAAGAAGCCCTATTCTAGCCAGGGGCTGCACACTGGTATAGTGGTTAGCACTTTCACCTTGTAGCAAGAAGATCCCCGGTTTGAATCCCGGGGTGGGCGTGGGATCTTTCTGCATGGAGTTTGCAGGTTAAATAATGGATGGGTTTTCAGTGTTCGTTTTTACTTCTGTTTGTAAAATCCAGTTATATGTATGAATGAGCTGACTAACACTGAACATGGAGATCTTTGTTTTGTTTGTCTTTCAGACCAGGCAATACTCAAAGTCCTGAGAGATTTAAGCCAAGCATCAACAGTGCAGTCAGCAAAAAGTTCTGGGAATTCACTTGTTGAAATCCATTCAGCTGATGGAATATTTCCCAGACCAGGATGGTGGATCGCAAAGATGGTGTTCCCTCAAACCATAAAGAAACGTCAAGATTTATCCTCATACAATCTCAACTCCTATGGTCTACGTTATGGAAAATGACACTGCACCTGATTGATTAGTTCTTTTTTCATGTTAGATCTGCTATTGTCATTGATTTCAATTTGTACATTTATAGCTGGTAAAAAGAAAACATCATTAATAAAGGCTCCAAAAAATCATTTTAAGATTAATAAAGGTCTTTTGTCTTTGTTGGATCCTCTACAGAAGAGAGAAGGAATGTTAACATTAAACCCTAAAACTAGATTCAAGCACATATTACAAACCACAAGTTCAGAATTTGTAAGCCATGGTTCACAAAATGATCTTGACATACCTACTGTGGCCAAGTTTGTGCACGCATGCATACGTGAACACACATAGACTGTATCTGTAGTTGAATAGTGGTGGTAGGTCAGAAAAGTGTTGAATTAATAATGTTTGTAAATCGTTTTCCTCGGTTTTTGAAAACAATTTTTATTTTATTTAGTTTTTTGCAAAATAGTAGACAATTTTCCATTTGTTGCAATACAATATTCATTTCACAGTGACATGCTTCTAAACAAAAAATAAAAGAAGAAAAAAACACAATATATAAAACACATCTGGTGTGATGAACAGAGTCTTTGGGGATACTTGCTTATTCTGTTACTGTTTGTGTCTTTTTAGTGATTGATATATGCATTAGCCATTTTTCACAGTCTGTTGCAAAGCTTTCTTCTTTTATTTTTAATTTGTATGTGAGCTTTTCCATTTCTAGTATTTCTTCTACACTCAACAAAAATATAAACCAACACTTTTGTTTTTGCTCCCATTTTTTATGAGATGAACTCAAAGATGTAAAACTTTTTCCACATACACAATATCACCATTTCTCTCCAATATTGTTCACAAATCTGTCTAAATGTGTGATAGTGAGCACTTCTCCTTTGCTGAGATAATCCATCCCACCTCACAGGTGTTCCATATCAGGATGCTTGTGGATTCCTACCAAAAGCGACTAGGTGACGTGAAATATCAGCATATCAGAATGTATATTGTTGACCCATCAGGTTTGGTCATATTTCCAGAAGACCTGTAATAAACCAAAGGAAAGACCATAATGCATAGTTGTTTTTGTGACACAAATGCATGTGTTTCAATGATTCCACCATAGAACATTTAGAGCTGATTGAAAACACATGAAGAGCCGGGTTCTGCTCCAGGTTTGTTTCCTGTTAAAGTGTGTTTTCTTGCCACTGTCACCTTTGGGCTGCTCTGGGGGTTCATATGGGTTCTGTAAAGTGTCCCGAGATAATTTAACTGTAATTGGTGCTATGTAAACAAAATTGAATTGAATTGATTTGGATGCTGCTGTGACTGGCCCTTCTACATCTGCTCGGGCTAGCCCCCTCGCAAATTAATCTCCAACTCACACAGTGTTGTTTGTTGCTGTTGCTGCTGTTGTTTTTGTTGTTAACTGACATCATTACATTATATCCATGAGAAAAGTGACAAAAATAGAAGGAAAAGGAGAAAAAAGAAAGCATTGTCTTGAAAAGTTATCTGGGTTCATACTGTATGTTGGGTTTTACTTATTTTTTACACTCAAACACTCAAAGTATTGACATTATAAAATGTTGAATGCTGAAAATGTTCAAAAATAAAATACAGCCCTTTAAAAACACTGTTATTTTTGGATAATTTTTGTATTATGTTTTTTCAATTCCAATTATCAGATTTTTTTTTTTGGATTTTTTTTACACTTTTTGAGTATCTCATGTTCTCAGTTTCAACCTGCTGGTTTCAGCTTCAGTTTTCTTTTTTTCAGTTTCAAATTACTGGTGGTGTTTTGGTGAGTGAGAACGCACTTCCAGATTGTGAGGAGAGGTGAGAGGAGAGCGTCTCTGTCGGCTCCCAGCAACATTGTTCTCCCTGTGGCTGTGATGATCAAACACCATGAGCAATGGAAGCAAGTCGGGATTTTTCCATGTAGAACCTTGTGTTGTTAGAATCACTTTATGCTTCATGTCATGCTATTTAGCAAACGTGCCATTGTTTGCTAAGCTAGCTAGTTTATAAGTGCTTTGAGTTGTTAACTACAGAAACATTAACATTGACAGGAGGGATTCTTTGTTTGCTTCATGGCATTTGCTTCATATTCCTAAAAAAAGAGCACACATCACAGGTCTGAAGAAACAGCTAAAATACCATTAACACAAGACAGACTATGATATAGTATTATATACACTGCTCAAAAAAATTAAAGGAGCACTTTTTAATCTAAGTATTTCATCAAGTCAGTCAAACATGTGGGATACTGATCTGGTCAAGTAAGTAACTGAGGAGGTTTTTAGTCAGTTTCAGCTGCTTTGGTGTTCATAAAATTAACAACAGATGCACTAGAGGGGTAACAATGAGACACCCCCAAAACAGGAATGAGTTTACAGGTGAAGGACACTGACATTTTTTCCTTCCTAATCTTTTCTGACTGTTTTTCACTAGTTTTGCATTTGGCTAGGGTCAGAGTCATTTCTGGTAGCATGAGGCGATACCTGGACCCTACAGAGGTTCCACAGACAGTCCAACTCCTCCAGGATGAAACATCAATGCGTGCCATTGCCAGAAGGTTTGCTGTGTCTCCCAGCACATTCTCAAGAGCATGGAGGAGATTCCAGGAGACAAGCAGTTAGTCTGGGAGAGCTGGACAGGACTGTAGAAGGTCCTCAACCCATCAGCAGGACAGGTATCTGCTCCTTTGTGCAATGAAGAACAGGATGAGCACTGCAATAGCTCTACAAAATGACCTCCAGCAGACCACTGGGGTGAATGTCTCTGATCAAACAATCAGAAAGAGACTTCATGAGAAAGGTCTGAGGGCCCAGCGTCCTCTAGTGCCCGCTGTGCTCGCTGACTGGCACCGTGGAGCTCGGCTGGCATTTGCCATAAAACACAGGAACTTGCAAGTCCACCACTGGTGCCCTGTGCTTTTCACAGATGAGAGCAGGTTCACCCTGAGCACATGTGACAGACATGAAAGGGTCTGGAGACGCCGTGGAGAACGTTATGCTGCCTGTAACATTGTTCAGCATGACTGGTTTGGTGGTGGGTCAGTGATGGTGTGGGGAGGCATATCCATGGAGGGACACACAGACCTCTACAGGCTGGACAATGGCATTCTGACTGCCTTTAGGTATCAGGATGAAATCCTTTGACCCATTGTCAGACCCTACATTGGTGCAGTGGTCCTGGATTCCTTCTGGTGCACGACAATGCCCAGTCTTATGTGGTAAGAGAACTCATGCAGTTCCTGGAGGATGAAGGAACTGATACCATTAGCTGGCCCCCACGCTCACCTGACCTGAATCCAATAGAACACCTTTGGAACATTATGTTTTGTTCCATCTGACACCATCAGGTTGCTCCTCAGACTGTCCAGGAGCTCAGCGATGCCCTGGTCCAGTTCTGGGAGGAGATACCCCAGGACACCATCCATCGTCTCATTCAGAGCTTGTCCCGGCATCGTCAGTCATGCATACAAGCACATGGAGGCCATACAAACTACTGAATACCATTGTGAGTTGCTGCCAAGGAATTTCAGAAAGATGGACCAGCCTGCCACATCAGTTTTTAACTTTGATTTTGGGGTGTCTTGAATTTAGCCCTCCAGGGGGTTGATAATTTTCATTTCCATCAAACAATGTGGCACTTTTCATTCCTAGCACATTATCCAGTCCATATCAATGCTAAGACCCTTACCCTACTGTCAGTGTTGTCACTCCATAATCCTCCGCTTTGGCTGATAGGGCTGCCACCTTGGATTTGTGAAAAAATACTTGATCAAATGTTGGGCCAGAGGGCTCGGCCACCATTGTATGGAACCCCAAAAGATTCATAGTTAAATAAATAAAAACAACATTTTGAAATAAATACCATTTTGATAGAATAACAGACATATGGCCATTAAATTGTGAAATAAGGCAATGTTATTATGAAATATGTTTTATTATTCTTTAATATCGAATTATTATAATTAAATATTTCATAATGATTATTTCAACAATTTCATACTTTTTTAAAAAATAATTACTTTTTATTAATTTTCCAAGCTTTTATAAAATAAAAAAACGTTTTTTACAAAGTCAATTTTATTTCAAAATGTTCTTTTTCACAATGGCCTTTTATTTCATAATGCCGTTTTTCAGCATAATATCTTGGTCTGTCAATCAAAGCTTAAAGGCGGAGCCAGTTCAGTAATTGGTTGATCCTTTACACAGACATTGCAGCAGCACTTGCAACATCGATTCAAACGTGAAGACGCTCAGTCTGGAAAAGCTTAAAAATCGGGAGTGCATGCTACCCTTCAGAAAGAATGGCCGCAGGACAGAAGACAGTTTCCGAGTTGCTCAGGGAAGTTGCAAATCGGTTGGATAGCAACGGAAGACCTGAGCCTGAGAGAGGATTTCAGCAGCAGCAGCAGCGTGTTTTTAATGAGGTGGTGTATGGAAGGTCACAAAACAACAGCCCAGCATCGACGCTACCAAATGCTAGCACAGGTGACCGCACTCCACGAAACCCTGTTCAAGGTAAGCAAACCTCGAAATTTAAAATGTTTCCTAAGTATTTTTGTAGAAAAGAAGAATATAACAATACAAGTAAAGAAACTCTATGAAGGAAGTAGTTAACGTTATGACTGATTGTTAGTGGAACAACCATAGACTGTGTAAAAAATTCATAGTCTACTCTATACAACACATATTCTATACAAATATTCTATATACAGTCTTCGGGAACAACTAGTCTTATGTCTGTACTCTTAGTTATGTAGATATTAAATACATCTACTTTATGCACATGATAAAAGAGCCTAGATAAGCCCAGATCGTTTTAACATAGTGAAGCTGACCACACAACTAAATTATGACTGAAGTTACATCATCAGTTTCTATTACGACTGCACCTTAACTTTGTCTTTGTCACTGCTGTTTTTTTCACCTTTTACAGCCGAGGTCGCAAGATTGTTTGCCCCTTACAGAGCAAGGCCTTCCTCAACGCCACTTTCATCTCTGACCCTCCAACCATCCAAAAAGCCTGTCGTGTCACATACACACACACATTCTTCTGCTTATGTGATCACATGTCCAGGGGCGCCGAAAAGGGGGGAAAAAGGGGAAGGATTCTAGGGGCCCATCATTAACAGGGGCCCAGAAAGGCCCCTGACAAAATTATAATACTGACAAAATGAATATGGCACTATCTTGTTAATTTATAATCACAAATAAATATTATTTACAATGCGCTGGTAACACTAAGTTTATTTGTTTTGGAAACATTTCTCAAGCCCCCCCCCCCCCCCCCTTTTACTAAAATGGTTCAGTCCTACTGAATCCACTGAACTGCTGCACGCCGGTGCTTCAGTCAGACTGAGTAGGGTGATGACAGTATGCCTCAGAAGTCAGGTAGTCAGAAACGAAAAGAAAAAAAGATAAGGCAGGAGAGAGAGGCCAAGGGCCGGCAATATGTTACCCAGTTTTTCAAAAAACAAGGTGGGTTTGGTTCATGTGGTGGAAAGTTCTGGAACATTAGCCTGTTGTTGTTTCTACTCTATCT
Organism: Acanthochromis polyacanthus; assembly: GCF_021347895.1. Taxonomy (NCBI): domain Eukaryota; kingdom Metazoa; phylum Chordata; class Actinopteri; family Pomacentridae; genus Acanthochromis; species Acanthochromis polyacanthus. The sequence goes on from NC_067117.1 coordinate 43,783,342, forward strand.
TAACTTTGATTTTTAAGCTAGCTCACTTTTCTCCCCATATTAGCTCATATTTTTGAAGAAAACTCTGGAATTTTATATTTCACTGTTCACATTTAGCAAGCTGCCCATATTTAATCAGCCCCCCCCCCGTGTCAAAATGATGCATGTTTGAACAGACACGTCAAGTGCAGCAGCAGCAGCTGCTGTCTATGAGGCCTGTGAGCCCCCCACCCCTGAACAAGCCCCAGTACCCACAACTGAGGAAGGAGGTGAGCAACTGCAGCCGCCAGAAGAAAAGGCGAAGATTCCATGATGAGACCTCTGAAGAGGAGAGGTCTCAGGAGAGTGCAGAAACTGTGTTTCAGAACACTGTGTTTTTACTGCTATGGACAGGATCATAAGTGACTTGGGAACTAGGTTCCAGACCACAGCAAATATTGTGAATGAATTTTCTGCTGTTCTGAAAGTTGGGCAGATTAGTGAGGACAAAATCTCTTCTCTGTGCCAACAATTGATCACAAAGTATTCTGGTGATCTTACACCTGATTTTGAAAATGAAGTAGGACACCTTAACAGTGCATACGCTTCCAGTTTCCTCCCTAACTTGTCTCCTCTTGAACTCCTGAATGCTGTTTGTAAGCTGCAGCTCAAAGCATCTTTGGAGAAGTGTGTATTGCTTTGCGTATATTTTGCACACTGCCAGTTAGTGTTGCAGGCGGTGAGAGAGCTTTCAGCAAGCTAAAAATGTTTAAAAAAAACTACTTTAGGTCCAAAATGTCACAGGAAAGGCTCTGCAGTCTTGCCATGCTGTCCACTGAAAGTCAGTTGGCTAGAAATCTAGACTTCAAAGACCTGATCAATGATTTTGCTACTGAGAAGGCTCGGCGTTGGGCTCTTGGTTAGAAAGGTTGAGCAAGGCCCAGTTGTAAATATGTATTGTAAATATGTGTGCAAGAGGAAGCTTGGCTGAGCAAGGTTGTATCTGGCCTGTTATGTTTTTTCTTTATGAATGGACCTCCTTTGTTTACTTAGTTTAACATCTCCAGCTGATTTTATTATTGTGCTTGTTGTATGATTCTATAAATGGTGATGAGAAATCATAAAAGGCAGTTGGCTTTTTGTATTTTATTTATTTATTTTTTATTCTATCTGTTTCTTCACAGATGATAATTGCAATTTATTTAATGGAAGAGGTTATTTTATGTTCAAGTTTTGTATTATTCAGGTATGTAATTTAATTTGGGGAAATTTTATGCTGAAGAATGAGAATCAGTCTTGCAGTAAACAAATGAAACATTGTATTCAGAGTATTCAGAGTGTTCAATGCTTCCCCTACCAAGTAACTGTCACATTGTCCTTTTCACAAATATGGGAAATAATAGTCAAAAATATCATTAAAATGCACAGTTTTATGTAAACAGCACAAAATATTTTCGCCGGCCTTATGTCCGGCGCTACAGGGGCCCAGTACAATTTCTTTTCATGGGGCCCAAACTCCCTGGTGGCTCCCCTGCACATGTCAGACACAGTGCCAACCAAAGCAGTGAAATATGAACTAACAGCAGCTGGACTTGGGGAGAAACGGATCTCATTTCGAGGTAATGCTGTGTGTAAGAGTTTAAGGAGTAAAGACAATTTAGAAATTTCCAACATAAATATGTATTGATGTAGTATAACTCTATGGAATCCTTTGTGCAGCAAGGGATGATGATCCACTTATCTTCAAGGCGACCACTGAGGATAACTATCCTCAGCTAAAAGCTACGGGAGGGTTTGAGTTGCTGAGAATCTCTGGTACAACGCGAAGCCGAAACCTGTGCACAATCCCATGCCCGGACACTGGATATAGTGTGCGCTACCCCTGCAGCCCTTTGACTGGAATTGGACAGGCAACGATCTTTATAAGGCCACTGCAGAAAAGTATTGAATTAAACAATGTAAGTCATTACATGGGTTAAAGTGGTGAGTCAGTTTACCTCCCCATTTTGGACTATTACATACGCTGTAGATTTAAACAGGCAATTGTGCACATTGTTTCTATCATTATCAGAAAAGTACATTAAATATACTTTTTTTTTTTTTGTAGAGTTCCTGTAACATCCAGCAACAAGGGCCGCTTACAAAATGTCTGAGTTGTGACACAGACATTCCCTTATATAAAATTAAAAACCACATCAGCAAATGCATGAGGTAGGGTATTTTTCATTTGTATTTAATATTTTTTCCCAAAAAATATTAATAGTAAATCCATTTTATACGTTGTTGATAGATTTTAAAATATTTGTTAATATTCCAGGAGATGCCGCTGTTGGGGAGGGCGTGAAGAGATTCTTCTTCTCAAAGACAGTTTCTCTTGTACAGATTGGTTTTCATCTGAACTTTGGTATGTCATTTACAATAATGAAAGGAAGCATGGTTCAGTGGAGCAGAGAACAATTTAAAAGAAAATCTTGTTTGAGTTTTGACACAAATGTTTGAAACAATGGAGTTTTTGCTGCAAGATGATAACCTAGCCACATTCCATTCAGGAAACACAGATATTACAAGACTCTTTGATGGTGAGCCTGATCACTTGACTCCATCTACCTCTCAAATCTTGCTGGAGAGTGACATGTTCCTAGTGGCAGGTAAGACACTGGGAGAAGCAGAGAAGAAACGGCACCATAACTGTCACATTTTAAGAAAAAAATTGTAAAGACAAAGTTGATGCTATGCATCAATCTACTGTATTTGTATTTATTCTGAACTCCATTAGCTGCAACATGTGCAGCTACTCTTTCTGGAGTCAGTCCAACAGCATTACAAAGAAAACATTTTACACCTGTTTTTCACCACATAATACCAAAATAAAAGTGACCCCCCACCCCCCAACCATTCACACACATTCACCTACTTAAAGATCTTAAAAAAGACAAACACAAACAAATACCTTTGGACCAAAAAATTAATATAACAAAAGATGCCTTTTTAAAAGAAATTTAAACTGCCGTTTACTGTTTGCATGAGTGACGTCACTTGGCAAAGAGTTCCAATTTATCATAGCCCTGTACATTACACGACTTGTTCCCATATTTCCTTTTACTGAAGGTAATTTAAATCTGCCCTCTGTGGCATGTCTTGTTTCATAACAATGAACATCGGAACTGAAATCTAATCTTTGATAGAGTATATTTGGTAATTTGGATTCAATAATATTTCTTGTCAAATTTAGCAGCGATGCTTTAAATCTCTCATTTATCTTTAGCCAAGACAACACATTATGCATCCAGTTTACATTCGTTCTAAATGGACATCTGAGAGCACATCTCGCTGCTCTGTTTTGAATTATTTGTAAAACGTTTAAATCTGATGCAGCGGCACATGACCAGATTTCAGAACAGTAATCTAATTGTGACAGCACAAGTGTTTTTATAACATCTGTGGTCATGTTCAGAGGTAACATGTGAGAACATCTTCTAACTGTTGAGAGACCTCTGCCCATCTTACGGGCCACAGTTCTAATATGTTTAGACCAGGATAGCTTATTATCAATCCCAACACCAAGAAGTTTTATCTCCATGACCTGCTCAACAGTTGTATCTTTGACAACCAATTTCAGTTTGGGTTCATTCAACAACATATTTCTGGTTCCAAACACAATGCTCTTTGTCTTACCAATGTTTAAAGCAAGCTTGTTATTTGTAACCCACTCGTCTATAGATCTTAAATCAGTCATTAAAACATTTTGAAGTTCTTCTATTTTAATTTCTGATGAATAGATTGTTGAATCGTCAGCATACATTGCTATTTTTGCTTTTTTTAATACTAATGGCAAGTCATTTGTGTATATAGAGAACAGGAGTGGTCCTAGGCAGCTTCCCTGCGGTATACCACAGGAAACATTATTTCCATTTGAGAAACTTCCATTAAAGAATACTTTTTGGCTCCTATTTCCTAAATAACTCTGAAGCCAATGTGATGCTGTTGAACTGAACCCATAACAATGCATTTTACGTAATAAAAGATCGTGATCTATAAGATCAAATGCTGAACTAAAATCTAAAAGCACAGCTCCTGCCAGTCTTTTGTTATCTAATGCTGTCACCCAATCACTTGTCATCTGGGCCATAGCAGTAGTCGTAGAATGCCCTGCTCTGTATGCGTGTTGAAAATCTGTATTTAAGTGATTGTCTGAAAAATATTTTGGGATTTGTTCAAATACAATTCGTTCCATAATTTTGCTGAGAGCTGGCAACAAGCTGATTGGTCTACTGTTGGGGCCACAGAATGATACAGTTGGACTTTTCGGCAATGGCACAATTTTTGCTGTTTTCCAAGCCTGAGGATAGATGCACTTATGTATACTCAAATTTAGAATATGAGAAATAGGCTTTGCCACAATGTCTGCAACAAGTTTCAATAGTTTCGAGTCAATATTATCTATACCAGCTGGCTTCTCTTTACATTCCAACAATAATTTCCTAACTTGCTCCACAGTAACATTAGGAAATTCAAACCTACAATTTTTTCCCACCATAATACTGTTCCTTATTAATGTTTCTGATTGTGCATTATTAGTTTGTCCCATCTCACTTCTAAGTTTTTGTATTTTGTCACAAAAATAATTATTCAAATGGTTAGTTATTTCTTGTGGCTTTGTTATAAAAGTACCTCCCGATTCAAGAAATGATGGTGTCGTTTTTCCCTTCCTTCCCAACATATTGTTGAGAATACTCCATAATTTCTTATTGTCATGTTTCTCATTACTAATCAGATTTTTATAATATAACTTCTTTTTCTTTTTCTTTAAATTTGTTACATAGTTTCTTAACTTGCGATATATCTGCCAATTCGATTCATAATTTGAAACATTTGCTACTTTTTTGGCCTCATCTCTTTGTTTCATACAATCCTTGAGTTCTGCATCAATCCAACCAGTTCTTATGTTCCTGACTGTTCTCTTTTTAAGAGGAGCGTGTTTATCACTTATTTGTAAAAACAGCCTATTAAATGCCTCCACTGCTTCCTCTGGATTATCATTTTTCAATACATCCTCCCAACAAATATTGCGGATATCCTCAATAAAAGTATTTTCATTAAAATGTTGGTAAGACCTTTTTAATATTATCTTTTGTCCGCCTTTAGGAACCTTGGTTTTTCGCACCACTGCTGTTAAGTTGTGATCACTACAACCTACTGGGATTGATACAGCTTTAGTACAGTAATCAGCTGAATTTGTAAAGATATGATCAATCAGCGTCGAGGTTTTAGATCCGTCACTCCTACAGTATATCCGAGTTGGTTTTGTTACTAGTTGTTTTAAGCCACATGCCTCAGAAACGAAATGCAGTTTGTTCCTTAACGGACACTGTTGTGAATTCCAATCTATGTTAAAATCACCTATAATATAAATTTCATTTTTAGTATCACAAACATTGTCTATCATTGCACATAAGTCATCCAAGTATGTAGAATCTGTTTTAGGTGGACGATAACAGCAACCAACCAGTAACGGTTTTAAATGTGGAATATGGACTTGAAGCCACAATACTTCTATCTCAGAAATCATTAAGTCTGTTCTCATTTTGACTGGTATATGCTCCTGTACATATATTGCTACACCACCACCATTTGCATTTCTATCTTTCCTGTAAATACTGTACCCTGGGATATTTAAAGCAGAGTCTTCAAATGTTAAATCCAGATGAGTCTCAGTGATTCCTAATAAATGTACATGACCTTCTAGTAGAATATTTGAAATATCTATTATCTTGTTTCTAAGACTACAGATATTTAAATGTGCCAGTTTTAGTCCCTTCTTTGGCAAATTTGTGATAGTCACCATATTTGTATTATGTCTCAATAACTTTGCAACTGCTAGGATCCATTTTATATAGCCACACACATACACACACATCACCCGCATCCACACCCCAAAAATCCATAACCAGTGTCAAACAAGTGGAAACAATTTTCTCCTTAGTTCTGCTGAAAATAAAAATACTAGGATTAAAAAGAGAAATCCCAGCACCAGTCTCCCTACACTACATCTCATATCTGAGAAGAATGGTAAAATAAATAAATAAATGAATAAAAAATGCTCACAACAAATGTACAAAAACAAACAAAAAAAGAAAGTAAGAAATATATATATATATATATATATATATATATACATGCATATACACACACACATATATATACACATATACATAACCCTATTTTATCCATAGATAATGAACAAAATCATCCGATATAAAATAACCAAGAGCAGACAAATAAACTAGCAAGCATAAATAAATTGATCTCACCACTTTATAATAATCTCAGATAGGAAGAAAAACAAAAACAAAAATAACTTGGATATTCCATTTTTTCCTAGAACATAAAAAAGAAAGTTTTTTCTTTCCTTCCCCCCTCCCTCTCCCTCTTCTCCTTCTTTTTAATGCCAGTTCAATTGAAAGGAGAGAGAGAGAAGAAAAAAATAGAAGTCAAAACAGGCACTGCTCCACGTATCCACGTATGACGTCGTCATCATGTATCGTCATTCCGTCAAGAGATAAACAAACTGTCAAACTCTCATGCACCACTTGTGTTCATGTGAAAAGTCCAGGAAAAGTCTTACCAGTATCGGAGACTTTTCAGGAAGCTTCAAATCCAAAAACAAACCTTTCGGCCTCTTGAAGTTTATCAAAAAGATGTTGCTCGCTGCCTCTTACTGTCACGTACTGAGCTGGTTGGACCCGAGCAGAGAGCCACACCACCAAGGCTGGTTGGAATGAAGTGTTTTATTGCTAGGGGGTGAAATGGTGGCTTGGTGGGGGAAAACCAGGGTGCAGGAGCGGGGGGTTCCAGGCAGGGACAGAAGGGGTCCAAGTAGGAGTGGGGGTCCAGGCAGGAGTGGGGGTTCCAGGCAGGGGAAACCGGTGATGACTGGTCTGGGGAGAGCCGGAGGGGAAGGAGAATGGCAGGGATCCCGGACAGCTGAATGCGTGGTTCTTGTTCAACAATCTGGCAGGGAGTGGAAGGATGAGCCGGTTCTTATTGCAGGGGTGATTAATCAGCCAACCCGGTCTCACAAGGATTCGTGAAACTGTCACGTAAATTAATCTATGGTTACGTGCGCACCAACACGATTTCTCATATTTTACGTGTTGCTCACAACGAAATTCAAACCAATGTATTTCAAGCGGAGGACTTTTCATGCCACTCAGAACGTATTTCAAAGGAATATTTTCAATGTAAAAGCGTTGCGAATCCAACGCTATATTTTGCATTACATCGTCCCATACATATAATGTGATGCCTTTATTTTTGCTGCAGGATTTGGGTATTTGAGATTAAAAAACGTTAGTGTTTGTTTGTTTGCAAACGGGTTTGATTTTGTTTTCATATCTGAGTCTTAATCACACCTGAATAGAACGTTTAATTAATCAAATATTCCTCGTGTGTCATGTTTCTCCTCGGTCTGATTTAAGCGAGTTACGTAGGGCATTTTGAATCGGTATATTATATTTTTAATGTAAAAGCATTGCGAATCCAACGCTATATTTTGCATTCGCAGGGGCCGGCAATTAGATGTGGCTTCGGGCCAAAATATGTGTAAACATTATTTGGCGGTTTGACCGACGGGCCGGTGTGCTGGTATTTATTAAATAATTTTGACAAGTGGGTATCTGATGCCTGTATAGCTCAGCATGTTAAGCAGGTGACTCATGTACAAGAGCTGGTCTTGGATGCAGGTTTGATTCAGGTCTGCTCTATTATAATATTTTGGAAGTTTTTCATACACAAATGCAGATTTCTAAACGGACTGCTGTAAAACTTTTTAACATGACTGAAGATATCAAACTCATGGACAACTCCTAACCCATTGGACATTCATGCGGACAGACTCCTGTTTCAATTTAAAAAAAACAAAACAAAACGTGCAGCACTTCGGCACCTTTCTTCTTCGGTGGTGTCTGTGTAAAACAATGTCCAACATGCAAACAGCACACCTAGCGCCATGAAGCACAAAATGCAGGTGTAAATCAATGGGGTGCTGAACATAGTAATATTCATAGCGGAAATAATAGATAATAATAATAATGATAGGTAATAGAATATTCTGATATTAAGCTCGACTGTAGACAGGTATTTTGCAAACACTGTGAACACACACACACTAATATATGTTAGAGAAGCAGATAATGGCAGTAAAGTCAATTATTTTAATAATTTGAAGAGACAATATATGATTACGCTATATATACATATATAAACAAAATACTGACTAATGAACACATATTTCTATATAAAACTATATATATATATATATATATATATAAATATAAAATATCATTTCTGACATATCTTTTTTAATATATATGTATGAATTATATTGATAGTCTATATGTGATTTATATAATAATTTTCTCTGATATATAACTTCTAGCTATTGTTTTATATAGAAATATGTGTTCATTAGTCAGTATTTTGTTTATATATGTATGTATAGCGTAATCATATATTGTCTCTTCAAATTATTAAAATAATTGACTTTGCTGCCATTATCTGCTTCTCTAACATATATTAGTGTGTGTGTGTTTACAGTGTTTGCAAAATACCTGTCTACAGTCGAGCTTAATATCAGAATATTCTATTACTGTTAATCCCACTATGAATATTAAAATACGCCGAACCATTTGTCCTGTATCATAGCTACATGTATGACGTTTGCAGCAAAAAAAAATTAAAAAACGCGTGAAAATCAGTTTAATATTCAGAGCTAAAATGGATTAAATGCGCTGTCAAACAGCGCTGAGTGGAGCGGCTGACCGGACCAAGATGGCGGCCCCACCGCTCGTCAGCCCCAATAGGCAGTAGCGCTCGATGCGGCGTCTACTCTTTATTATGTCTATGGTGCTGAATGCTCTGGGAGCAAGTCTGCAGTGAAAACACTTTTGAAGGGGTCAAGGGTCACTAAATCAAGGTTCAAAGGTTCAAGGGTTCACTTTATTGTCGTATCATTCCACATTTGCACATGAAACAATATGAAATTTGACCCTGGTCCCAGTTTCAGCCATCAAAAAAATATAAAAACACTCTCATAAAGACAATATAAGTATAAAGAGACACACTAATATATACAAATCTGCAACATAGATATATGTGCAGTGAACCAACAGTTTGTGCAATATTTAGTAGGTAAATGAATAAAGAGCCTAGTCCAGTAGTGCAGTGTGTGTATGAATGTGTGTATGCTTGTGTGTGTATGTGGGGATGTGTGCATGCATGTGTATTTGCGGGGGAGAGGTGGTGATGATATGAAAACAGAGTCTACAGAGACCTGTTCAGTAGCCCGACAGCTTCGCGGAAGAAGACTTCAAATGAAGGAGACATTTTGTGCAACAAGTATCATAAAAGTCATTCCCAGTGGAATTCAAGTCTGATATTGTGTGGGACTATTCAGAGCAGTCACATGAAGCACTGTATCTGTTTTCAAGGGTCTAGCCCCATGAGAACCTGCTTTTTTCAGCAGTGAGGCCTGCTAGCAGTGATGCAGCCTGAGGCCTTCAGACATGTAAAAAAAATTCCTGCTCGGTCATTTTTGGGTCTAGTGACACCAAATCGCACATGCTCCTAGTAGACCACCTCCTGACCTTGCATATTTTTTTTCAGAGAGTTTACTCAAAAGGGGCTCGATCACGGCCGGTTTTTCACTCGACCATTAACCCTTTAATGTCCAAATGCTTCAAAATGGGTTTAAAAGGTCAAAATCTCACACATTCCTTCACCAATTTGGACCAAACTGCACAGGTTCTATATACAGAGGCTAATGTGAACGCTCATGCACGTTTCAGACCTCCAGGAGCCCTGAAGAAGGAATGAGGGCCAAAAAAAAACACGTTTTTTCATAAATGTCCCTCTTTTGCTCTCATTTCTCTTCTGTTACACTCAGAGAACTGAAACCTGGGATCTGGTACCTCTGAAACATCTAAAATCTAAATCCACTGGAACTGTTTTGCTAGCCCCTCCCAAACTGGAAGTAGCTCCAGGAACGACCTAGAGACTTGTGCTTCAAATCAATTGTTCACCAAGGTCACCTGAATCACCCCTAAAAGTTTCAGCTCATTTGATGCAAAAATGACCGATTTGTGGGGCTTCATAGTCCAAAAATGTCAAACTTTGACCCTGCGCCAGGGGTCACAGGAAGGTCATAGAGACTCCAAACCATCACAGTTCAGCTCCAAATATAGCCTAGTATAACATACTAAAAGATCAGCCCCAGGGTCCCAGTAGAAAAATCTGACCAAGTGTTCATGTTTGAAAATCAGGTCTTGTCAGATTTTTAAACCCTGAGAGCCTTCTGCCAGTGGAATTAGACCCTCACCCTCATTTTTTACCCGAACGGGACGAAATCTTAACCACAAGTACTAGGGCCCCCGGTGAGTCGGTATGTACAATTTCAGCCTCCGAGGTCAACAGGGGGCCAGATGGTACCATGTTGAAGTTTGGAGAATGGAGAACACACCTACTCAGTCAAATGTGAGGTACCATCTGGCCCCCCATTGACCTAGGAGGCTGAAATTGTACATACCGACTCACCGGGGGCCCAAGTACTTGTGGTTAAGATTTCGTCCCGTTTGGGTAAAAAATGAGGGTGAGGGTCTCATTCCACTGGCAGAAGGCTCTCAGGGTTTAAAAATCTGACAAGACCTGATTTTCCAACTTGAACACTTGGTCAGATTTTTCTACTGGGACCCTGGGGCTGATCTTTTACTATGTTATACTAGGCTATATTTGGAGCTGAACTGTGCTGGTTTGGTGTCTCTCTGACCTTCCTGTGACCCCTGGCGCAGGGTCAAAATGTCACATTTTTGGACATTGAAGCCCCATAAATTAGTAATTTTTGCATCAAATGAGCTGAAACTTTTAGGGGGGATTCAGGTGACCTTGGTGAACAATTGATTTGAAGCACAAGACTCTAGGTTGTTTCTGGAGCTACTTCCAGTTTGGGAGGGGCTAGCAAAACAGTTCCAGTGGATTTAGATTTTAGATGTTTCAGAGGTACCAGATCCCAGGTTTAAGTTCTCTGAGTGTAACAGAAGAGAAATGAGAGCAAAAGAGGGACATTTATGAAAAAACGTGTTTTTTTTTGGCCCTCATTCCTTCTTCAGGGCTCCTGGTGGTCTGAAACGTGCATGAGCGTTCACATTAGCCTCTGTATATAGAACCTGTGCAGTTTGATCCAAATTGGTGAAGGAATGTGTGAGATTTTGACCTTTTTAGCCCGTTTTGAAGCATTTGGACATTAAAGGGTTAATGGTAGAGTCAGAAACAGGGCCGTGATCGAGCCCCTTTTGAGTAAACTCTCTGAAAAAAATATGCAAGGTCAGGAGGTGGTCTACTAGGAGCGTGTACGATTTGGTGTCACTAGACCCAAAAATGACCGAGTAGGAATTTTTTTTACATGTCTGAAGGCCTCAGGCTGCATCACTGCTAGCAGGCCTCACTGCTGAAAAAAGCAGGTTCTCATGGGGCTAGACCCTTGAAAACAGATACAGTGCTTCATGTGACTGCTCTGAATAGTCCCACACAATATCAGACTTGAATTCCACTGGGAATGACTTTTATGATACTTGATATGTTGCACTAAATGTCTCCATTTGAAGTCTTCAGATTTAGTGACCCTTGACCCCTTCAAAGGCATAGACATATATAGGTAAACGCCTCATAGGCTGTCGAGAGGCGTGCTTACAGAGCCGCCATCTTGCTTAGGGACCAGCGGAGGCAGCAGTGCATAGAAATCTATGGAGGCAAGAGGTACTGCTGAATCTCAAAGTGGAATTATTCACTGAATTTTGAACCGATTGCCAAACTGTTTGATTTTTTAGAATCGTCACACGTGTAGCTACTATACAAGCTGCTCGGATATTTTTTACAATGCTGGTTTTGCCACTCAACACTTAAGCTACACACCATCTCCCTCTGACTCCAGCATAGTTATTTAAAGATGCCAGACTTCTGTTCAGCCTATGGATGCTCTAATGAGCGCTGTAAGGAAACAAGAGCTCATGGGATTACTTTTCACATGTAAGATGTATGTAAGGAATAATATATTGTTAGCAGGTTGTCATAGCTAGAGTGAAATAAACGCAGAGAAGACGGATAGAACCCCTCAGCTCTGTGTCTGGCTTCTACCCATGATCTAACAGCTCTCTGCATCATCCTGTGTATTACACAGCTGATTACCGGTGAAATAACTGATCTGAGACAATTTTTTGTTTGAAATTCGATGTTATGAATCTAGCGTTCCTAGCAACAGCCTGTTACAAAGAAAAAAACAGACTTACTGCAGTAACTGGTGGGTTAGAATACAGCATCTGATAGATCTAATAATAGCCCTGATTTATGATGGAACTATTTTTGTTGTAGACAATTCTTTATCTCTGGCTACTTTTCTCACATGTTTACGCTTTCCCAAAGAACGTGATTTATACACGTGATATAATAGTAATAATAACAGTAATAACAATAAAGATAAAAAGTAATAGTAATAATAGCAGTAATAATAGTAATAATTGATATAATATTAATAGTAGTGATAATAATAATAATATTAATTATTATTATTATTATTATCATTATTATTCACAGTAGTAATAATAGCAGTATCTATCTATCTATCTGTCTATCTGTCTAGCGTGTCTGGCGTTTGTTACAAGCAAACTCCGTCAAAATTGCTTGAGAATTGAGCGATTTATGACAGCTTTAATTGTATAAGCTCATCATTCCTCTATGGAAGTAATGCATTGTAGGAGCGAGTGGCCCCGATCCAAGATGGCGGCGCTGTAGGCACGCCGCTCGAGTGGGCGGCCGCAGTCAATGAGGCGTCTGCGTATATATGTCGATGTTCAAAGGTGTTTTCACTGCAGACTTGCTCCCAGAGCATTCAGCACCTCATTGATTTACACCTGCATTTTGTGCTTCATGGCGCTAGGTGTGCTGTTTGCATGTTGGACATTGTTTTACACAGACACCACCGAAGAAGAAAGGTGCCGAAGTGCTGCACGTTGTTTTGTTTTTTTTGTTTTTTAAAAATTGAAACAGGAGTCTGTCCGCATGAATGTCCAATGGGTTAGGAGTTGTCCATGAGTTTGATATCTTCAATCATGTTAAAAAGTTTTACAGCAGTCCGTTTTTTCATACGTTTCAGTGATGAGAAGAATAGAGACATTTCTTTATGAAACATGTTAAAATAGGTTTACATTTTAGAAATCTGCATTTGTGTAAGAAAAATGTCCCTAATATTAAAATAGGACAAGGTACGTTTTATCCGTTTGATTCCTGGCTATAAAAGACACAAGCAGAAACAAAAAAACAAGCCGTTTTTTTCGTTTTTTCGTTTTGAGCAAAAAACAAAAAAACAGGAAACGGTTCGTTTTTTCGTTTTTTCGTTTTCACCCCCAAAATGAAAATACGACTCAATATTCCGTTTCATTGGTGGGCGGGGCTTCGGAGCCTGCCGGTGCACAATAAAGCTCCTGCCCATCACAATAAAGCTCTTGCGCTGGCATTCATAGACAGACTGACTTTCATTGTATTGCCTGCCCCCACTGCACTTCCCCTAACTCTAAATCAAAGCAAGTCGTGTACACAGTAATGACAGTCATAACCAGTGGTGTAGTCTAGTTTTTTCTACTGGGTATACTCCAACCTCATAAACCAAAGCCAGGTCAGGTCAACGCTGCTCGGGGTATTGTGCAGCGAGAAATACGGCCGCCGTCTTGGTCCGGTCAGCCGCTCTACTCAGCGCTGTTTGACATTTACTCCATCTTAACTCTGAATATTAAAATGATTTTCACGCGTTTTTTATTTTTATTTTTTTGCTACAAACGTCATACATGTAGCTATGATCAGTGATGTAGTCTACGTGATACGCAGGTATACACCCCACCACTAGAAAATGTTCCAAATTTCTGTTTACCCACTTAAAAATGCGCAAAGATACGTATACCCAGGGGTGTAAACACGCAGGTATACGCCTTATACCCACTAGAAAAGGTCCCGAATTTCCATATAACCACTTAAAAATGCACAAACACATGTATTAGTATGTTTTTTTTGACATAACGTTCACTTTTCTCTGTGTCAGGAAGCGGTGAAGCTGTATGGGACGGGGGAAGGTGTCTGTCTGAGAACAGGGCTCACTAAAGGCCGACCGCGGTCCGGATCCGGACCCAGACGCCGTCTATACGGGTGTAAATTTGACAGGTCGCTTCTATTTTACCGGTGCAGCTTTCCAGTGTTTATCATTGGTCTATCGGCTCAGAAACACACAGACCAATTATGTACGAGTTCAGGCATCCCACGTGACGCTACTCAGCCAATGACGTCGCTGAATGACATCACAGCTCTGCCTTCAAAAAGCAGCTGAGAGATGAGGGACAGAGAGGACAGTAGTGATGGAAGTTCGGCTCTTTTCAGAGAGCTTTTGGCACTGCTTCCAAAGAAAAGCCGGTTCTTTCGGCTCCCAAACAGCTCCTAATTTATTATTCTTTGTAGCCTCATATTTTATCCTAACCTGGCAAATATGAATCATTTGTGTTTTGACAAACTCTTTTTCATTCAGTGTTTTTATGAGAAGCCTTATAATTGACTCATTTTGTACGTTTGCTCTGTTACAAAAACAGGTATTCTTGCTTTTGTTTATTATTTCAACCAAACTTTTTTGCACAAAAAATAAATGAACAAAACTCTGCACATGAACCCGCAGAACCAGAACAGAAACAGAACCAGACTCAGTATTCAAACAGTATAAATGTCCTCAGAGCAGGCTGACATTCAGAAAAATCAGATGGCTGAGCTTGGATGGGCTGATACATTTCTTCTTTCAGTGAATATCTGCCGTGTTTTTGAGAAGATTCTCTCAGATGGAAGAAGTTGTCTCTCTTCCATCACCTTCACCAGGTGGGGCAGACTGAGGCCTTGTCCTGCTCCAGCTCAGTGGGTCGTCTGCTGGTTGGATGAGGGCTTCCTCTAGATATGATCCTCCATTACCACATCAGCTGTAGGATTTCTCCTGAATCATCTCCTGTAGCTCTTCCATCAAAGAGCCTCCACACAGCAGAAGTTTGAGGTTCCTCCTCCACTTGGTCCTCTAATGGTGGAGGTGTCAGACTGCTGCTCATATTCTCTGAAGTGTCTCATCAACAGCTCTGTTGTCACTGAAGGCAAGCTTCTTTAATCTAGGATCCAGTAACATGTTTTCTGCTAGGACAGTGTTAAACTCCATATTCCATTAAATACGTTAGGAGTCGGCTCTTCAGATTCACTACAAAGCATCGGCTCTGAGAGTCGTATCTTTTGTATCTTATTTATTAATAAATGTCAAAATGTTTTTGAACCGTACTGAATTTATTTGACGGTCAGTTTTTGATTACAGGCAGACTCTAATAAAACTACCAGGTTACATCAGCATATATCACAGTAACTCAAGTTAGACATTATGATGTTCTGGACCTTTGCTGACTGGACCTCTCTGAATTTTAGCTGAATACCCCTGGCTTAGAAGAAGAGGGACATGAGTCTAGAACTTCTAATGACCCAACATCAGTCAGTGGAGAAAAAATAAGAAAAAGAAAGCAAAGCTAAATGAAACTATTTCAGTGTTTTAATAAGCCTGTTGCTTGTCCTGTGAATACTGCCACTTTAGGGAACACTACAGCTGGAGATAAGGTTAAAGTTTAGGAAAGGGAGCCTGATGGAGAGGAAACATCAGCTCTACCTGATGAAGAGGAAACATCAGGTCTACCTGATGAAGAGGAAACATCAGCTCTACCTGATGAAGAGGAAACATCAGGTCTACCTGATGGAGAGGAAACATCAGCTCTACCTGATGGAGAGGAAACATCAGGTCTACCTGATGGAGGGGAAACATCAGCTCTACCTGATGAAGAGGAAACATCAGCTCTACCTGATGGAGAGGAAACATCAGCTCTACCTGATGGAGAGGAAACATCAGCTCTACCTGATGAAGAGGAAACATCAGCTCTACCTGATGAAGAGGAAACATCAGGTCTACCTGATGAAGAGGAAACATCAGGTCTACCTGATGAAGAGGAAACATCAGCTCTACCTGATGGAGAGGAAACATCAGGTCTACCTGATGAAGAGGAAACATCAGGTCTACCTGATGAAGAGGAAACATCAGCTCTACCTGATGAAGAGGAAACATCAGCTCTACCTGATGAAGAGGAAACATCAGCTCTACCTGATGGAGAGGAAACATCAGGTCTACCTGATGGAGAGGAAACATCAGCTCTACCTGATGAAGAGGAAACATCAGGTCTACCTGATGAAGAGGAAACATCAGCTCTACCTGATGGAGAGGAAACATCAGCTCTACCTGATGGAGAGGAAACATCAGCTCTACCTGATGGAGAGGAAACATCAGCTCTACCTGATGGAGAGGAAACATCAGCTCTACCTGATGGAGAGGAAACATCAGCTCTACCTGATGGAGAGGAAACATCAGCTCTACCTGATGGAGAGGAAACATCAGCTCTACCTGATGGAGAGGAAACATCAGCTCTACCTGATGGAGAGGAAACATCAGCTCTACCTGATGGAGAGGAAACATCAGCTCTACCTGATGGAGAGGAAACATCAGCTCTACCTGATGGAGAGGAAACATCAGCTCTACCTGATGGAGAGGAAACATCAGGTCTACCTGATGGAGAGGAAACATCAGGTCTACCTGATGGAGAGGAAACATCAGCTCTACCTGATGGAGAGGAAACATCAGCTCTACCTGATGGAGAGGAAACATCAGCTCTACCTGATGGAGAGGAAACATCAGCTCTACCTGATGAAGAGGAAACATCAGCTCTACCTGATGGAGAGGAAACATCAGCTCTACCTGATGGAGAGGAAACATCAGGTCTACCTGATGGAGAGGAAACATCAGCTCTACCTGATGAAGGGGAAACATCAGCTCTACCTGATGGAGAGGAAACATCAGCTCTACCTGATGAAGGGGAAACATCAGCTCTACCTGATGGAGAGGAAACATCAGGTCTACCTGATGAAGGGGAAACATCAGCTCTACCTGATGGCAGGAGGAGGAGCTGCTGACGCTATAATGTCTATAAGTATCTAATTGGTAGTTTGAAATAAAGGAGCTGCTGCTGCTGCTGTGTGTGTGTGTGTGTGTGTGTGTGTGTGTGTGTGTGTGTGTGTGTGTGTGTGTGTGTGAGTGCACGCGCACATATATGAGAACCTGACCTGGCTTTGGTTTATGAGGTTGGAGTATACCCAGTAGAAAAAACTAGACTACACCACTGGTTATGACTGTCATTACTGTGTACACGACTTGCTTTGATTTAGAGTTAGGGGAAGTGCAGTGGGGGCAGGCAATACAATGAAAGTCAGTCTGTCTGTGAATGCCAGCGCAAGAGCTTTATTGTGATGGGCAGGAGCTTTACTGTGCACCGGCAGGCTCCGAAGCCCCGCCCACCAATGAAACGGAATATTGAGTCGTATTTTCATTTTGGGGGTGAAAACGAAGAAACGAAAAAACGAACCGTTTCCTGTTTTTTTTGTTTTTGCTCAAAACGAAAAAACGAAAAAAACGGCTTGTTTTTTTTGTTTCTGCTTGCGTCTTTTATAGTCGGGAATCAAACGGATAAAACGTACCTTGTCCAAAATGACATTCCCTAACATGTGTAGCAAAAAGTTATTAATTACAAATCCATACAAAATATTTTGACATTTAAAAGCAGGAGTTGGTGCATAGTTAGATAAGCAGTGATGTACGTCATCCCTAAAGGCTTCAGAATACACACATTCATAGAATAAGTGATCTGTAGTTTCAGTGTGTTCATTACAAAAGGAGCAGTTATTATTCTCACAACCAAATCGTTTGCTTAAAAAATCAGCTGAGGGATAAATTCTATTCATAATTTTGAAATGATTTTCTTTCATTTTGGGGGCAATAGGAAATTTGAAGAATTTAGATCTTAAAATTTGAACATCTTTTTTGGAGGAAAAATTTAGAATTGAGTTTCTCGATGATTGATTTGGGAAAATTACTTTATTGAATATATTTCTAAGAACAAAGTTGGTAAGTTTGGAATCATTTAGCCTCATTCAGCATGAGCGACGGGAGATTTGCCTGAATTCTGTTTTATGCAAGTCTGATGCCATTAAGACTGCCTGAGGTATTGCTTTAATTACGTGGTTGTATTGGCGTTTGTCAGTTATATTAAATTTGGTACTGAAATTTACAAAAGTCAGCATTTTTCCAGAGCAGTCCAGTAAATGCATCACAGACCAGATTCCTTTATCAAACCAATTTTATTGAAATATAGATTTGTGTTTATGTAGAACATATCTACAGTTCCAAAGTGGGCTCATATGGGGACTGAAATTCTGCTTGTAAATTAATCTCCAGTATAATAGAGTCTGCTGATGAAATGAAGACATTTTGATTGGGAGCTTATGGAAGTTCTGCACGTTGTTATGTTGTTGTTCAGAAGAATGTGTTAGCCGGTATTATATTAGGAAACTGCATTGCCCTGCATATGAAAAAATATTCCAGTCAGTTCGTGCATTGTTTTTTAATTTTTTAAAAAACGCTACTGGTCGGACACGGTTGTACCAGCCACATTTCACTGAGCAACAGTGTGTGCAAAACGTGTGTGTGTCGGCAGTCATTTTTAATACATCTGTGATCAGAATTGA